>NC_041385.1:534692386-534786808 GCF_002162155.2 Triticum dicoccoides | reverse complement strand
ACAAGTGCAAGATCGATAATTAGAGAGAGGGGGCGAGAACGTGCGTTGTTGCGTGTAGTGGCGGAGCCATGAAAAATAAATGAGCTAGGGGGTCAAGCATTGCTAATCCTTTACGAGGAGGGTCAATTCATGAACTTAAACTATTTTTAGAAGCAATTGTCTAATGATCACATTCATATTAGCCTCGATATATAGTGATGTTAGGGGGGGGGCAGGGCCCTTACTGCCCCCTATCTTCGCCATTGTGCGCGCGTCTGAGAGATGAAGCGTAAGGCATGGATGATGAGAGGGGGACATTGGATATATAATTAATGTGGGTGTATTAGCTATATATGTTAATCCTATATAGAGATGTATAGGTTGATCGATGTGGACGTGGGAAAGAGGGTGAGACCTCACTGGATATATCGATTGATCGGTTTGTGTGCAAAACTATGAAAGACCTAGCTATATACACACATACATAGAGGAACATCGATCGTTGCGCATGCATGCGTGAGAGATAAATAATGCCCGATATGATGGAGAGGGGGATGTGTGTGGGTGTGCGCCTTCATGGGAGACCGACTGAAGAAAAATATTGCATGTGTGCGATGGATAATGCCGACTGGTAGTGTGTGTGCATGCATGCACGAGAGAAAGTTAGTGGTACAATTATAAAGAGAAGATGACTGTGTGGGTGTAGAAGACTAGGTGAGGTCATAATCAATGTAAGATGAATTCAAATATTTGAATAAAAGATCCTGATGTTTGAAACCCATGTGTCGGTGTCAAAACCGGCGGATCTCGGGTAGGGGGTCCCGAACTGTGCGTCTAGGCGGATGGTAACAGGAGACAAGGGACACGATGTTTTACCCAGGTTCGGGCCCTCTTGATGGAGGTAAAACCCTACGTCCTGCTTGATTGATATTGATATTGTGGATGTTTACAAGAGTGGATCTACCACGAGATCAAGGAGGCTAAACCCTAGAAGCTAGCCTATGGTATGATTGTAATGGTTGTTGTTGTTGTTGTTGTTGTGTCCTACGGACTAGAGCCATCCGGTTTATATAGAAACCGGAGAGGGCTAGGGTTACATAGAGTCGATGACAATGGTAGGAGATCTACGTATCCGTATCGCCAAGCTTGCCTTCCACGCCAAGGAAAGTCCCATCCGGACACGGGACGAAGTCTTCAATCTTGTATCTTCATAGTCTTGGAGTCCGGTCGATGATGATAGTCCGGCCGATGATAGTTCGGCTGATGATGGTAGTCCGGCTATCCGGACACCCCCTAATCCAGGACTCCCTCAGTAGCCCCTGAACCAGGCTTCAATGACGATAAGTCCGGCGCGTATATTGCTTGGCATTGCAAGGCGGGTTCCTCTTCCGAATGATAGAAGATTGTGAACACCAGGATAGTGTCCGGCTCTGCAAAATAAATTCCACATTCCACCGTAGAGAGAATAATATATACACAAGTTCAATCTGCTGACGTTTTTTGCAGATGACATCACACCACTACCAAGCCATTACTTGAATCGTTTTTTACTCTACCACCTCAGCGCATTTAGCGAAGCGGTTTCCTTGGCACGTCTTGTCGAAGCAGAGATCGTGTTCCCCCTTAATCCAGGATTCTCATCAATACGGACGTGGGTAACCTAACCGCGCCATTGATGGTGACACTTGGGGGATAAGCGAGTTTTACCAGGCTGGTGGGGGACGCGTAGACTTCGCCCGCCCATATAAGGGATAAGGATTCACCTTTTCACCTACGCCTTCTTCCTCCTTTGCTTATCCATCTCCGCGCACTCGAGCTCCAGCGCCCAAGCCCGCACATCTCGTCTCAACCTTCCCCAGTTATGTTCGGAGCGGGAGGCAAGTGGATGACCTCCTCCGTTACAGAGGAGCACATCGAAAGACTGCGCAGCGCCGGCTACCTGTCCGGCGACATCGCGCACCGGCTGCCCGATGAGGGGCAGCTCATCCCCACCCCCAGGCCCCATGAGAGGGTCATTTTTCTTCCCCACTTCCTCCGCGGACTGGGCTTTCCACTTCACCCCTTTGTCCGGGGGCTCATGTTCTACTATGGCCTGGATTTCCATGATCTGGCGCCGAACTTCATCCTCAACATCTCGGCGTTTATCGTCGTGTGCGAGGCCTTCCTCTGCATCTGGCCCCACTTCGGCTTGTGGCTCAAGACCTTCAATGTCAAGGCGAAGGTAGTGAAGGGCACTCAAGCGGAGTGCGGAGGCGCCATGTTGGGCAAGATGCCCAATGTCCTTTGGTTTGAAGGGGCCTTCGTGGAATCCGTCAAGGGGTGGCAATCGGGGTGGTTCTATATCACCGAGCCGCGCGACCCTAAGTGGGCGGCGGCCCCCGAGTATCCCCACGCAGCTCACCTCCTCGAAAGAGAAGGGCTTGCTGTGGGGTAGTTCGGAGGAGCTGACGGGACTCCAAGCCTGTATCCAGAAGCTGGTGAAGAAGCTCAGGCTGGTTAACGTGGTCCAAGTCATGCTCGTCTGCCGGATTCTCCCATGCCAAGAGCGGGCATTCAATCTGTGGGAGTTCAATCCGGAACAACACCAGGTGCTGAGCGGGCTCTTCGACACGACGTACGAAGGCGCCTGGAGGGTGCTGTTTAAGGGCGCCGAAGCCCCCGCATCCGCGACTGAAGATCACGGATTTCACTCGCAGCGCCAAGCCGACAAGGTAAGTGATTCTACCCCTTTACGGGACACTTGCTTTTCATAGTTTGACTCTATGCGGGTTTTAATTTCCCCTTTTCCTTTGACAGGACTGGATGAAGAAGGCGGAGCAGATTATCTGCCCGCCTCCCATGCCAGAAAACCTAGTAGACGCCCATCTAGCGAGGCTGCTGGTACCGGCACTGCACGTGGTGCCGGAGAAGAAGGTCAAGAAGGAGGCCACGTGTGCTCGAAAGAGTTCCCGTTTTCAGGTGTCCGACAACTCCAGGGCGGACTCCTCCCCCGAAAACGAGGAGGAGAAAGAGGATTCTCTCCCAGAGGAGGGAGAGAGGAAGAGGAAGGCTTCCCCAACAGGGGAGGCCGAAGGGTCCAAGAGGGAAAGGTCTATTCCCCCGGACAGCTCCGCCAACATCAACGTTGGCGAGGAAGAATGGCCTTCAAGGGCCAGGCCTCTAGCGAGATCGTAAGTATCCGGATTCCTGAGTGATTTATAATTTCTTTTTCTGTGTCACATAGTGTCATTCTGATGCCGCATGCTGCCTGTAGTCCGACCAATGATGATCTCCCCGCTTCATCGAGCGGGTCGTTGGCTCCGTCGGATGTAGATTCCATCCCGACCGCCTCCACCCCTCGCGACACCGAGGACGCCGAGGTGGGATCCCAAGAAGGGACCCATCAAGGGGAGGCTCCGGAGGCGCCACAAGGCGTCCTCCCGGACTTTGCGCCAGACTCCATATCAGAACCCGCAGTGGTACCGGAGTCCGGCCGACGGCCCCTTCGCACGAAGGGCAAGACCGTGATGCCGGCGGCTTCCGTCCAACTGGAGGCGCCGGACAATTTGTTGGAGGCGCTGCAGAGCGCTTCCATCGAGGAAGAACTCCGCACTATTATGAGTGCGGTGATTCAGAAGGTACAGCTTGCCAAGAGCGGGCTGACCGAAGCCTGCAGTAGCCTTCTATCAGGCTTTGAGGTAAGAAGTTAAAAAATATGCAATGTAATACCGCATAGACAGTAGCCCCTGATGCTCGGTTCGGTGTTCGGAAAGAAAAGCCGGACTGAGGATCTGAAAAAAAAAGATATACACAGGGTTGCTAAAAAATTATGTCAATATGGGTTGCAGGCTGCGCTGCTGACCTCTGCCGCACTGACTTCGAAGGTCGGTGCTTTGAAGCAGGAGCTCGAGCGATCCGAGCAAGAGCTCGGCCGCGCCAAGAAGCAGCTCCAGGACAAAGAAGGTGAGTAACACCACTTTGAACTTGTACCTTACAGAAAAGGATTTAGGTTGCAACAAAAAATAACAAGGATAACATGGGTACTGCAGGGGTCATGAACGATGTGGAGACCCTGAAGGAGGCCGTGTCTGCGGCCGAACGCAATGCGGACACGGAACGGGCAGAGCGAGAAAAGCAGGAGGCGCGGGTGGCGGTGGTTCAGCAAGAGCTCCAGGCTCTCATGGAAAAGCATGAGAGTTTGGAGCGTGACTCAAAGACTCGAGAGTCCGAGCTTGCCTCGGCTCTCGAAGGTGCCAAGACTGCCAAGGCCGATGCCCATAAGAACCTTCAGGAGATTGAGTTGGTGAGGAAGATAGCGGCGGGTAAGGCATTTTTCATGCAAAGCAAGCATGTGAATGTAAATTACGTGTTACTTACCCGAATTCGGAGCTCTCCAGGGGCGTTTGCAGATCTGCCTCGCAGCGTGTCTAATGCCGCCGCGTTCTACTGAGCCGAGGAGGGGAGCTCAACGGAGAAGGTCTTCTGGTCTCAGTATGCTGAGGCCGGCCATCCGGTGCCCCCTAGCGACCAGCTGAAGCAGCTGGTCGAGCTCCACAAGGTGGCCGAGCAGGCCATGTAGGGCCTCATAGTCCGGTTGTGGCCTGGAGAGGCCATGCCTGGGAGCTACTTCGGTCTCATGCGACGGTTGGTGGATGCGTGCCCCTGGGTGGAGGTTATCAAGCGCTCCGCCTGTATTGAAGGTGCTCGTCGGGCCCTTGCCCGCGCAATGGTGCATTGGGGCAAGCTGGATGCGGAGAAACTAATCACTGACGCGCCACCAGCGGGCAAGGAATATCGTACGCCCGAGATGTACTATATGACTTTCCTAAAGGGTGCCCGCAAAATTGCGGATGAGTGCCCCAGAGATGTAATTATTGAGTAAATTCGCAATGTGTTATCCTGTGCGCTGAAAACTTTGTTCATATGTGCTAAGCAACGCTTGTTAATTTAAAATAGTACCTTCTGTGCGACCGCTTATTAAATCTGAGAGATGGCAAGTCGTCGGCTTCAGCCCCCATGCCACGAGTGCTGGGGTGTTCGGGATAAACTTGAGCGCTCTTGTTCCCATTTTTGGGTCCATCTAGGGAGGCGCTCAACACAACGAACAAGGCAACCGGACTTATAGTGCTTGAACACTCTCACTTAGCCATAGAATTCTATAATTTTAAATTTCGGCGAAGCCCCTAGTATTCAGAAGACCGAATTCGGGGTGCTATCCACGCCTTCGTTGGACATTATCCGGAACTTCGCTCGAAGCGGCGTAGGTCTTTAAGGACCCGAAAGGACCTCTCGAACAGCGACCAGTCTCTCGCCTTATCATGACAGTCAGTTTTAGCTTTCTCCACTGAGGCGTTAACCCGGCTCAACCGGGGCGCAATCGCAGTGGTTCTCCCAGTGCAACCTTAGCCGATAGAACGGAACGTAAGGTGCCAAACATGGGAGCCGGGCAAACCCAACTATTGACCCAAGACATGATTCGGAGCCGATTCATATAATGCTATAAGTTCGAGGTGCCGCACATGTGAAAGTGTTCGGACTTTATCATACCATAATGCGGGGAACATAAGCCCCTGGTATATTTGGCCGTATCAAAATGTACGGATGCAACATGTCGTAAATGAACACATATATATAGAAGGTAATGCAATTATGGGCAAAAAGTGCTGCATTTTATTCGAGAAGAGCTGCTATGAGTGCGGAATGATACAAATAGTGCGAAAATCAAGGGATAGGACGAATTAAAGGCGTCTCCCTCCAGGGGTAGGCCGCGGGATGGTGTATTTAACAAATTTAATGCTCGTAATGGAGACCACCTGAGTGTTCGTCGCGGCCTTTGTCCCTCCCTGGCTGTTGCATCATGAGTTCGGCAGGTTCGCCGCCGGACAGAGTTCTGTATAAAAAAGAGAGAAATAAAAGATAAAAAGAGCGACACACTTGGGAGCCCCTCGTGTGGTCGAACCGCACTCTGGGTCTGTTGTGGTTGTGCCTCTCCCCCTATGCCCATGGTATCTCCAGGGCGTAATTATGTATGCAGAGAGTTTGTCTTACAATTGTGCGAGGGCTGGGGTTGAGGCCGCATTGCTACGCGTGCTCGGAACGTGCCAGGTGGTCTTGGTTGATGTTGCTCCGGGCGCGTTTGGCCGTGTCCGGTCGTTTAACGGCCGGACTCGAAAATTGCCTTAAAAGGCTGCTCTGTACTTCTGCCGCGAGAGCCACTGTATGTTCCTCCGTTCGGAGGGAGCGTTCCATGTTTCCATTGACCGTGATGACTCCACGAGGGCCTGGCATCTTGAGCTTAAGTTATGCATAATGCGGCACCGCGTTGAATTTTGCGAACGCGGTTCGTCCGAGCAGAGCGTGATAGCCACTGCAGAACGGGACTATGTCGAAGATTAACTCCTCGCTTCGGAAATTATCCGGGGATTCGAAGACCACTTCCAGTGTGACTAAGCCTGTACAACTGGCCTCGACACCTGGTATGACGCCTTTGAAGGTTGCCTTTGTGGGTTTAATCCTTGAAGGGTCTATGCCCATCTTGCGCACTGTATCCTGATAAAGCAGGTTCAGGCTACTGCCGCCGTCCATCAAGACTCTCGTGAGGTGAAATCCATCGACGATTGGGTCTAAAACCAATGCGGCGAATCCGCCATTGAGGATACTGGTCGGATGGTCTCTTCGATTGAAAGTGATCAGGCAAGAGGACCATGGGTTGAATTTTGGGGCGACTGGCTCCATCGCGCATACGTCCCTTAGTGCACGCTTCCACTCCCTCTTGGGTATATGCGTTGCGTATATCATGTTAACCGTCCGAACTTGAGGGGGGAATCCCTTTTGTCCTCTGTTGTTCGGCGGCCGGGTCTCTTCCTCGTCATCGCTGTGTAGCCCCTTGTCATTGTATTCGGCGATTAATTTGCCTGCCTGCTTGAATACCCAACAATCTCTGTTGGTGTGATTAGCTGGCTTTTCTGGGGTTCCATATATTTGACAGGAGCGGTCGAGTATACGGTCCAAATTGGACGGGCCCGGAGTGGTTCTTTTGAATGGCTTCTTCCGTTGACCGGGCTTGGAGCCTCGGAATCCGGCGTTGACTGCCATATCCTCATTGTTGTCGCCGTTAATGCGGCGTTTGTTTTTGTTTCGACGCGACCTGCCATTGCGGTCCTTGGTATCCGAACTGCCAGCATTTTTGCTGAGGTTGTTGCTGCGAGCTAGCCAGCTATCCTCTCCCGCACAAAAGTGGGTCATGAGTGATGTGAGGGCTGCCATGGATTTCGGCTTTTCCTGTCCTAGGTGCCGGGCCAACCACTCGTCGCGGATGTTATGTTTGAAGGTAGCGAGGGCCTCTGCATCCGGACAGTCGACGATTTGATTTTTCCTTGTTAAGAACCGTGTCCCGAATTGCCTGGCCGATTCGTCTGGCTACTGGATTATGTGGCTTAGGTCATCTGCGTCCGGTGGTCGCACATACGTGCCCTAGAAGTTGTCGAGGAATGCGGCTTCCAGGTCTTCCCAGCATCCACTTGACTCTGCGGGCAGGCTGTTAAGCCAATGCCGAGCTGGTCCTTTAAGCTTGAGCGGGAGATATTTGATGACGTGAAGATCGTCGCCGCGGGCCATATGTATATGGAGGAGATAATCCTCAATCCAAACCGCGGGGTCTGTTGTGCCATCGTAGGATTCGATATTAACGGGTTTAAACCCTTCAGGGATTTGATGATCCATTACTTCATCAGTGAAGCATAGTGGGTGTGCGGCGCCTCTGTATTGAGCAATATCGTGACGTAGCTCGAGAGAGCATTGTCTGCTGTGTTCGGCCTGGCCGGAGTAGTTGTATCCGGCGAGACGGTATTCGTCGTGGGTCTTGGGGCGCCCACGTGATCCATAGATAGATCTGGATTGTCTTGCCTTGTCCTCCAATGTTCCCCCGTGGCTTCATGCTTTTTGAGCGATGCCGGGGTACGGTTTTGGTGGAGGGCTTGCATGCCTCTCTGTCGTGGCCACGAGGTGGTCGGTCTGCCGTATTGTGCGCTGCTGATGCAGGTTTGTACGCTTCCTCCGCTAGTCGGGGGAGCGACTTGCGTTTTGGGTAACTTTTGGAGGGGCGTTCGAGTTCATACTCTTCGGCCGCGAGGACCTCGGTCCATCTGTCGGCCAGTAGGTCTTGATCAGCTTGAAGCTGTTGCTGCTTTTTCTTTAGGCTATTTGCCATGGCCATTAGCCTGCGTCTGAAACGCTCTTGTTCGACGGGATCCTCAGGACGACGAATTCGTCGTCGTCGAGGCTTGCCTCGTCTCCGGAGGGAGGTAAGTAATTATCATCCTCGACCTCTTCGTCTGCTGCCCTCTCATGAGGGCTTGCTTCTGCCTCCTCCTACGCTGGATCGTGCTGAAGGGGGTTGTCTTCGGCACTTTCTGGGGTGTTATTATCTCCTGTGCTGGAATCTCTATTCTTGCTGTGGCGGGATTTAGAGCGGCGCCGCTGATGCCGACGTTTGGGCTGTTTCTTTAAGGAATCGGCCTCCATTGCTTCTTCGCCGTCCCCATCTTTTGGGGTGTCCACCATATATATGTCGTATGACGAGGTGGTCTTCCAGTGTCCTATAGGCACTGGTTCTTGATAGTCTCCGGCATCGTCATCCATACCGTCGATGTCTTCGGAGTCGTAGTCGAGTACGTCGGTTAGATCGTCGACGGTGGCTATGAAGTGGGTGGTGGGTGGGCCCTGAATTTCTTCGTCGTCCGCATCCCAACCATCCTGGCCGCAGTTCGGCCAGGGCTCTCCGGATAGCGAGAGATGCTTCAGCGAATTTAAGATATCGCCAAAGGGTGAGTGCTGAAAGATGTCCGCAGCGGTGAATTCCATGATCGGCGCCCAGTCGGATTCGACCGGCAGGGGCGCAGGAGGTTCGGAGTCCGGCAGAGAGTCCGACACCTCGGAGTCATGAGCTTTATGCGGGACAAGGTAAGTGTTTGGCTTCATCTCCATAGAAGTTGCAGCTCCCGAGGCGGTGTCCAGCCATCTGTCCTCGATCTGAGCGATCGGCTCCGGACTATGGGTCGGAGCAGATTCATGTGCGGCCTCCAAGGTGCTGTCCGGCGGCAGAGTTAGGTCGTGCCCATCGTGACAGCGCGGCACGCTCGGCTGTGGCTCAGATCCATCGAAGATCAAGTCCCCACGGATATCGGCCGTGAAGTTTAGGCTTCCAAACCTGACCTGACGGCCAGGGGCGTAGCTTTCGATCTGCTCCAGATGGCCAAGTGAGTTGGCCCGCAGTGCGAAGCCGCCAAATATGAAGATCTATCCGGGGAGAAAGGTCTCACCCAGGACTGCGTCGTTGTCGATTGAAGAGGCCATCAAGCCTATCGGTGACGACACAGAGGAACTCTCAATGAAAGCACCAATGTCGGTGTCAAAACCGGCGGATCTCGGGTAGGGGGTCCCGAACTGTGCGTCTAGGCGGATGGTAATAGGAGACAAGGGACACGATGTTTTACCCAGGTTCAGGCCCTCTTGATGGAGGTAAAACCCTACGTCCTGCTTGATTGATATTGATATTGTGGATGTTTACAAGAGTGGATCTACCACGATATCAAGGAGGCTAAACCCTAGAAGCTAGCCTATGGTATGATTGTAATGGTTGTTGTTGTTGTTGTTGTTGTTGTGTCCTACGGACTAGAGCCATCCGGTTTATATAGACACCGGAGAGGGCTAGGGTTACATAGAGTCGGTTACAATGGTAGGAGATCTACGTATCCGTATCGCCAAGCTTGCCTTCCACGCCAAGGAAAGTCCCATCCGAACACGGGACGAAGTCTTCAATCTTGTATCTTCATAGTCTTGGAGTCCAGTCGATGATGATAGTCCGGCCGATGATAGTTCGGCTGATGATGGTAGTCCGGCTATCCGGACATCCCCTAATCCAGGACTCCCTCACCATGTGTCGGTGTGAAAACCAGCGGATCTCGGGTAGGGGGTCCCGATCTGTGCGTCTAGGCTGATGGTAACAGGAAGTAAGGGACATAATGTTTACCCAGGTTCGGGCCCTCTCGATGGAGGTAAAACCCTACTTCCTGCTTGATTAATATTGAAGATGTGGGTAGTACAAGATTAGATCTACCACAAGATCGTAGAGGCTAAACCCTAAGAGCTAGCCTATGATGGTATGATTGTAAGTGTGATCGGCCTACTAAGGACCAACCTCTCCGGTTTATATAGGCACCGGAGAGGGCTAGGGTTTACATGGAGTCGGTTACAAGGAAGGAAACACAATATCCGGATCGCCAAGCTTGTCTTCCATGCAAAGGAGAGTCCCATCCGGACACGGGCCAAAGTCTTGAGTCTTGTATCTTCACGCTTCAATACTCCGGACGATGTATATAGTCCGGCTGTCTGGATACCCCCTATTCCAGGACTCCCTCAGTAGCCCCTGAACCAGGCTTCATTGACGATGAGTCCGGCGCACAGTCTTGTTTTCAGTATTGCAAGGCGGGTTCCTTCTCCGAATACTCCAAAGTAATTATCGAACACTTGAATCGTGTCCGGATCCACAAAATGATCTTCTCATGCCACCATAGAGAGAATGATATTTCACAAATGCAATCTACTGACAACTTTTTAGGCAACGCGATGTGTCATTATGGTCGGGCCATTATTCAAACCGTTTCCCATAACCAGCCATAGCGCAAATCGTGAGGTGGTTTCTCCTGCACGGTTTATCATAGCAGAGATCGTGTACCCTTATTGTGGTATTCTCATCAATACGGGTATGGGTAATCCAACCGCACCGCTAATCGCGGCGAGTGGGGGCCGAGCGGGTTCCACCAGGCAAGTGGGGCGATGCAAAAAGCTTTTGCTGTCCCTATAAAGAGATAAGGCCTCTTCCTCTTTACCCACGCCTTCTCCTTCCGCTAGCCCATTCCCCTCTGTTCGAGCCCTGACGACTAGGCATTCTCCTTTTCCATCAAAGGTATGTTTTCCGAATATGTCTGGATCCCGAGCAGGAGGTAGATGGATGGCCCCGACCGTCTAGGAGAAGGATATCAAGAAGCTCCGGGAAGCCGGGTATCTGGCCCAGAAGATCAGCCACCGTCTCCCACCAGCGCGACAGGTTGTCCCCACTTTGGAGCCTCACGAGAGAGTCATGTTCCTTCCCCATTTTGTCCGCGGGCTTGGGTTACCCCTACACCCATTTGTTCGTGGAGTCATGTATTACTATGGGATTGATTTTCATGATCTTTCCCCCAACTCCTTCCTCAATATCTCGATGTTCATAGCGAGGCTTTTCTCCGGATCTCACCTCACTTCGGCCTGTGGCTGAAGATTTTCAATGTGAAGCCCAAGGTGGTGAGTGGCGAACACGCCGAGTGCGGCGGCGCCATGGTGAGAAAAATGCCCAAGGTCGTTTGGCCGAAGGGCTCCTTCAACAACTCCGTCAAGGAGTGGCAGCAGTAGTGGTTTTATATCACTGAACCACACGACAAAAAGTGGGCTGCAGTTCCTGAGTTCAGATTCGGAGCTCCACTGTCGCTCACGTCTTGGCCCAAGAAGGGCCCGAACTGCTCCTCGTTCAATGAGCTGTCACTGCTCCAGATGTGCGTTCAGAGTGTGGTTGACAGGGACGTCAAACTCGTTGACGTAGTCCAGGTGATGCTAGTTCGCCTGGTTCTCCCTTGTCAGCGTCGAGCCTCCACTCTGTGGGAGTTCAACCCAACCGAGCACCAAACCCTTCAGGAGCTCTATGATTCCTCCCAAACGATATCTGGAAGGTGCTCTTCAAGTCCGGCAAATCGTGGTCGGGCTCCGCCGAGGACCGTGGGTATCAATTATCCCATTCTGCAAGCTTGGTAAGTTACAGACATGCTATGTCCATTCATGCTTCAGTTGGCATGTCATGAGGGAGACATCTTAATCGTGTTTCATCGTGACCTCAGGGATGGATAAAGAAGGTGGAGCGGATACATTGTCCGGCCCCGCTGCCGGGGGAACCAGCCGGACCTCTTCTGACAAAGATGCTGGTCCCCATGCCTTACGAGGCGCCAAAGAAAGAGGCCTCCAAGAAGGTCCAAAAGACCCGGAGTGGCCTCCATCGTCGCGAGGCTTCGGACGCCAAACCTAAAGACTCCAACGATGATCCTTCTTCTGAAGACGAAGAGGAGGAAGCAGAGGAGGACGAGCCTCACTCTAGTGGTGGGAAGAAAAGGACAGCCTCCACATCTCTGGAGGCCGGATCGCCCAAGAGGGGGAAAGGTTCCCTCCCAGAGGCATCTACCACGGCTGCAGATAGCAGCCCAGAGTGGGATCCCAGGACCCAGCCCCTAGAAAAGTCGTAAGTATACGGAATCCGAACACGCATATGTGTCTGGGATTGTTTTTTGGGTATAGTAGTTTTAACTGTTGCCATATTGTGCACAGTCCGGCAAGGTCTCATGCCGGACAGTCCTGATCGGAGGATTCGATGAGCTTGGACGCCTTGGCGAGCGAGACGCCTCCAGAGGCCCCTTCCCCAAAGTCCAGGCGCTACACTGAGGTGTCGTCTCAATGGGACCCGGACCTGGGGGGGCATATCCCTGGAGCGGGACACACGGGAGCGATGGCCCCTAAGTGTGCTGGCAGCGGGGGCGATCTTGGGTTCGGCCCATAGCCGGACAAGGTCTAGGAGACCTCTAAGGCTCCCGGATCGGGTGAGTAGCCACCTTCAATGGTGGGAGGCTTGCCTCCTCCGCCGGCAACCTCTGTTCAAGCAGAGTTGCCAGGCAGTCTGTCAACAGCGTTAAAGAACGCGTCTACCGTCGATGAACATCGGACCCTCATGGGTGCGGTGGTTGAAAAGATTCAGTCCGCCGAGAGCGGGCTGAACGAGTCCTGCCTTGGCCTTATAAAGGCCTTTGAGGTATGTTTCCTAAGAAACCTTTGAGGAATCGTCATAATATGAGTAGTAGCCCCTAATACACTATCCGACAGAGAAGAGGGAGTCGGGCATGGGATCAAATCCTCTACTTTCGTAGGAGCCTATGTGAATGACGTATACCCCTTTATGTGAAAACAGGCGTCTACAGAGAGGACGGCCGCTCATAATGCGGAAGTGTCCGGACTGAAGCAGAGCCTTGCACAGGCCGAGGAGGAACTTGGCCGTGTGAATAAGCAATTGGAAGACAAGAAAGGTATGTTGAAAAAATTGTCTTGAAGTTGGCACGAATGAGTAATTGTGCCTAGTGAAGAGTATCTGTATTGTATGCTCCAGGAGCGAGTCCCGAATACGAGGCACTAAAGAAGGCTGTGGCTGATGCCAACGAGAAGGTTGTCGCCGAACAGGCGCTTCGTGAAAAACACGAGGCCAGGGTCATCGCAGCTGAGCGAGAGCTTCAGGAGGCTGTGAAGAAAAGCGAGGGCTTGGAGCAGAGTCTAGTAGGGAAAGAATCCAAACTCGCCCAAGCTCTCGAGGCTGCGGAAGGTGCTCGGGAAGAAGCCCGAGGTGTTGTGCGGGACATTCAGGAGGCCTGGAAAGTTGCGGCTGGTAAGGCCTTCTGTATTCTTAGCCTTTGGTACATGATAATGGGAAGAATTCTAAGAGGCAAGCTAAATCCTTATTTTTCCAGGGGCTTTTGCGGATCTTCCTCGCAGCATATCAGATGCCGCCTAATTCTACCGAACCGAGGAGAAGAAGTCTGCGGAGAAGGATTTCTGGTCTCAGTATTTGGCGCCGAACTATCCGGTGCCTTTTATTGATCAGCTGAAGCAGCTGGTCGAACTGCACCAGGCGGCCGAACTAGCCATGAAGGACTTAGTTGTTCGGCTGTGGCCTGTGGTGCCAATTCCAAGCAGTTACTTCGGACTCGTGAAGCAGATTGTGGGCGCACGTCCTCGGCATGATGCTATCAAGCGATCAGTCTGTATAGAAGGTGCGCGCATGGCGTTTGCCCGTGCAAAAGTGCATTGGGGGAAGCTTGACGCGGAGAAGCTGATGACTAAGGGGCCGCCGGAGGGTAAGGAGCACCGCAAGCCCGAGCTGTACTATGAAGGTGTACTGAAAGGGGCCCGCCTTGCGGCGGATAAGTGTGCTAAAGACATTATATTTCCCTGAGGGCATTCGTGCCGCTTTTTGTAATATGGGATAATGGCATATTTATTATATATTGCCTGTTTTGTTTGAACATATGTTCTTCCTGTGTGGTTGTTTATTGTATGTAAATCCTGAGAGTTGGCCAGTAGTCGGCTCTTGCCCCGACGTAAAAAGAATATGGGGGTGTTTGGGATATATCTGAATGCTCTTTATCCCATAGTTGGGTCCTTTTAAGGAGGTGTTTCTCACCACGAACTAGGCAATCGGACTATAAGGCTTTATTACTCTCACTTAGCCATAGGAATTCGAGTATGGTCGGCGCAGCCCCTAGTGTTCAGAAGGCCGAACTAGGGGCTCTATTGGCGCCTGATTAGAAGACCGATCCATCGCACTCTGCATTTATAATGGCTTTGTGCAGAATAAATCTTTAAGTATTTTACAACCTCTCGAACAGCTCACCAGCTCTCGCTACATCATGACAATCGGTTTTCGGCTTTCTCTACTAAGGTGCTCGTCCGGCAGAACCGGGACACAATTGAGGGAGTCCTGGATTAGGGGGTATCCGGACAGCCGGACTGTGTACAACGTCCGGACTATTGAAGCGTCAAGATTCAGGACTTTGGCCCGTGTCCGGATGGGACTCTCCTTTGCGTGGAAGGCAATCTTGGCGATCCGGATATTATATTTCCTTCCTTGTAACCGACTCCATGTAAACCCTAGCCCTCTCCGGTGTCTATATAAACCAGAGAGGTTGGCCCTTAGAAGGCTGATCACAATTACAATCATACCATCATAGGCTAGCTCTTAGGGTTTAGCCTCTACGATCTCGTGGTAGATCTACTCTTGTACTACCCAAATCATCAATATTAATCAAGCAGGAAGTAGGGTTTTACCTCCATCGAGAGGGCCCGAACCTGGGTAAACATCTGTGTCCCTCGCTTCCTGTTACCATCACCCATGACGCACAGATCGGGACCCCCTACCCGAGATCCGCCGGTTTTGACACCGACATTGGTGCTTTCATTAAGAGTTCCTCTATGATGTCGCCGCAAGGCTCGATGGCTCGTCTCATCATCAAGGACGACATTACCTCGGAGGGAGCTCTTGCTGTAGGCCAGACGCTTCGACTCGGCGGCTTTAGCATGGCCGCCCCATCGGTAGTAGCACCGACGATGGCCTCTCGGGTCATCAATCATAACCTTCGCATCAGTTCGGAACTTGCCGAACAGATGGATCCCATGGAGCTCTCCTCCCTTAATGAACTCTTGGATCGCATCGTCGCTCTGGGGGTCGCTACGAACTATGACCGGATTGGGCTTAAACCCGACCAAAGGGACATCAGGTCCCCACCGGCCACCCATGAGGTAGCGATAGTGGAGGAACCACGCGCGGATTGTCCCTCAACTTTGAGGACGAATTATGTCCGGATTGTCGAACTCCTTGAGCCGAAAACCTGCTCAAAGGGAAACATGACCCAGGCCCCGGACTTAGAATCGGGCATTGGGTCAAAGGAATTGGGCGGTATCCCGGATTCTGAGCCGTTAAGCTCGGAACCGCCCTCGCCCTTGGGCGTTAGATCGGATCAAAATCCGGATTCTGCTAACAACACCTATCTGGACATAAACTGTCTCTCCTGGATCAGGCAAGAGCCCCAGGAAATGGTACATCATTACTGGGCCAGATTCCTCCTTGCGCTTAACAAGGTCAAGGACTGCCGCGAGGAGAACATGGTCTCACTCTTCTACAAAAACGGCTTGGACGAAGGGCTCCTCAATGCTATAAGCCGCCGCGACATAGTACGCTTCGTGGACTTGGAAAACATTGTACAGAAGTATTGTGCGATGGAGAGCGCTTGGAAGACCCAAACAGAATTTTGGGATAGTACTGCTCTCACCAAGACCTTTGTCTGAACCAAATGGACGAACTCTCGTAAGTCGTCCGATCCAATCCCCAAGAAACCAAATCCCACCCCAGGGCGGGGATCTGTATTGGAAGAATGGCTCGACGGGCCATGTAAGCTCCACAGTACTCTGGATACAATACCAACTCATAGCCTTAGGGCATGTTGGATACTCCGGCAGGTGGCAAAAAGTGGCGAGGATCTTCTTGTAAGCCATAAAGTGGAACAACATCCTGCCAGCGGACACAATATGGTACTAACAGTCTTCGAGACTTTTGCCTCGAACAACAGGCACAAGCGAGCTCATCGAAGCTCTGCGGTAATTTGCCATGTGGCAAAGATAAACCCCTGGAACGACACTGCTATAACTTTTAATGCCAATGATGAACCTCGATTCCAGACTCTCCGGGCACCGGCCGCTCTGGTCCTTAGCCCAATCGTGGACGGCTTTCGGCTCACCAAAGTACTCATGGACGGCAGAAGCGGGTTAAACTTGATCTATGAAGAAATGCTCAACAAAATGGAAATTGATAAAGGCCGCATTGAGCAAAGCGGCACCAGCTTCAGGGGAATCATCCCTACTCGGGAATCGCGGTGCGCGGGAAAAATCACACTCAATGTGGTATTTGGCACCCCGGAGAATTACAGGTCCGAAGAAATCACATTCCAAGTGGCTCCCTTTAGCAGAGGATACCATGCCCTTCTAGGGCGGGACGCATTTACAAGCTTTCAAGCTGTACCCCATTACGGGTATATGAAGCTTAAAATGCCCGGACCCAACGAAATCATCACTCTAGCTAGTGATCCGGACGTCGCACTTCGCGCAGAAAACAAAACCGTAGCACTAGCCCTGGAAGCATTATCTGAAGCACTAGCAGTCGAAGAGTTAACAACACTACGGGCCACCATGGACAGGGACGATGTGATACTCGACAAACGACCCAAGTCCACCTCATTTAAACCTGCAGACGAGATAGTCAAATTCCAAGTCCAGCCAACGGACCCCAAGAAGACAACATCCATTGGGACACAGTTGAGCCCCGTGATGGACGCCGCACTGCGAGATTTCTTACGCAACAATTGGGACATTTTCTCCTGGCACCCTTCATACATGCCAGGCATCCCACGCCGGCTAGCCGAACACAGCCTCAATATACTAAAGGGATACAAAACGGTCAAACAGACCCTAAGGCGGTTTTTAGAACCCAAACGGCAAGCCATGGGGGAGAGCTAAACAAGCTGCTTGAGGCCGGATTCATCAGAGATATTAAACATCCGGATTGGCTGGCAAATTTGGTAATGGTACCAAAAAAGGACAAATCTTGGCGCTTATGCGTCAAATTCAAAGTCCTCAACAAGGCTTGCCCCAAGGATTCCTTTCCCCTCCCTCGCATCGATCAAATCATCGATGCCACAACTGGACACGACTCGCTGTGTTTTCTAGACGCATACTCCGGATACCATCAAATAAAGATGACAGAGTCTGACCAAGCTACAACAGCTTTTATAACGCCATATGGCCCTTTTTGCTTCAACACTATGCCTTTCGAGCTCAAGAATGCCGGCGCAATCTATCAACGCATGATTCAAACATTCCTGGAAAAACAAATCGGGAAAATAGTGGAAGCACATGTGGACGACGTAGTCATAAAAACTAGACACATCCAAACCCTAATAGATGACTTGAGGCTTACATTCGATAACCTCCAGACATACGACATCAAGTTGAATCCGGAAAAATGTGTTTTCGGTGTCCCCTTGGGGAAGCTGTTGGGCTTCATTGTTTCCACTATAGGAATCGAAGCGAATCCAACAAAAATCCGAGCTCTGTCGCAGTTGGCTATACCAACAGACCTCAAGCACATCCAGAAGCTAGTTGGATGTGTGGCCACTTTGAGCCGCTTTATATCCAGGCTAGGAGAAAAGGCATTGCCTCTTTACCGCCTCCTTCGGTGCACCGAACACTTCATATGGACGGATGCAGCCGTGGCCGGACTCGATGAGATAAAGACCTTATTGGCCAGTAATCCAGTCCTAACAGCGCTAAACATCGGCGAACCTATGCTACTATACATAGCTCCAACACATCAAGTAGTAAGCGCAGCGCTCGTCATCGAACAAGAGGTGAACGGATACAAATTCCCGCTTCAAAAGTCGGTTTATTACATATCCACGGTCCTCACTCCATGCAAATCCCGATACCCACACTATCAAAAAATAGCATACGCGGTCTTCATGGCATCCCGGAAGCTAAGACACTACTTTCAAGAGTGTCCGATTACCGTCGCCTCCGAAGTTCCACTCAATGACATAATCAATAACCGCGACGCTACGGGGCGGTTTGCTAAATGGGCTATCGAGCTCCTCCCGCTCGACATAATATAGAAACCACGGCGAGCCATTAAGTCGCAAGTACTAGCTGACTTTGTCGCCGAATGGACAGAAGCCGAACTCCCTAAAGAGTACGACGCGTACTCCAACTGGATCATGCACTTTGACGGCTCAAAAATGCTGGCCGGACTGGGAGAAGGGGTAGTCCTGACGTCTCCCACCGGGGACATGGTCGAGTACGTCCTACAAATATTATACATAGACACCAACAATGCAGCCGAATATGAGGCTCTGTTGCATCGTCTTCGGATGGCAGTCTCTATGGGCATTCAATGCCTGGAAGTGCGCGGGGATTCGAACCTCGCAATACCACAAATAAACGGAGACTTTGATGCCCAGGATCCGCAAATGGCGGCCTATCGTAATGTCGTCCTTAAAATGTCAGCTCGGTTCGAGGGGCTCAAGTTCCACCATGTGGTTCGAGAAAACAATCAAGCGGCGGACGTCCTCGCCCGCATCGGCGCCAAACGCGACCCTGTCCCACCTAATATATTCTTGGAAAGGCTTTTCAAGCCATCCATAGTATGGGAAGGGGAGTCCGGCAATACCAGCACGGATCCGAATACACCCCCAGACTCCGAACCATCAAACACAATCAGAGGCTCTGCCACCGAAATAACATCTTCGGCCCACGAAATCATGGCCGTAATCGCCCCGTGGACCGAGCCTTTCTTGGCCTACCTAAATAGGCAGGAGCTCCCCGAAGACCAAAAAGAAGCATGCTGCATAGTCCGGCGTTCTAAAGCTTACAAAGTCCATGAAGGGGAACTCTACAAGAAAAGCGCGATCGGAGTGCTCCAAAGGTTTATCTCCGAAGAGGAAGGGCGGCAACTCCTGGCTGAAATCCATGCCGGACTAGGCGAACACCACGCCGCAGCTCGAGTGCTAGTCAGCAAAGCCTTCCGTACTGGCTTCTATTGGCAACGGCCCGAGTAGACGCACATGACCTTGTCCAACATTGCGTCGGCTGCTAGCTCTTCGCCAATCAGAGTCATATGCCCCACACCGCTCTCCAAACAATCCCGATAACCTGGCTCTTCACGGTCTGGGGGCTGGATATGGTTGGACCCCTTAAAGGGGGCAGCCATAAGAAAAAATACTTATTGGTCATGGTGGACGAGTTCACCAAATGGATAGAAGCCAAACCAGTTAAAATGGCCGAATCCGAACCAGTAATAGACTTCATATCCGGGGTCGTAAACCGATACGGTGTCCCCCACAGCATCATCATTGATAATGGCTCAAATTTCACAGTCGATGTGGTGAAAACTTGGTGCGGCAAAATGGGCATTAAGCTCGACTACGCTTTCGTCTACCACCCCCAAACAAACGGCCAGGTCGAACGGGCAAATGGTCTCATCATGAGTGGCATAAAACCCAGATTAGTGCGATCTTTAACAGAATCAGATACGCACTGGGTAGAGGAGCTCGACTCCGTACTCTGGGGGCTGCGGACCACACCAAATCGAAGCACCGGATATACACCATTTTTTATGGTGTACGGTGCGGAAGCAGTACTACCCTGCGACATAATACATGATTCGCCACGCGTACGCATGTACGAAGAGAAGGAAGCCGAGTTAGATCGGCAGGATAACTTGGATGCCTTTGAGGAGGAGCGCGATGTGGCAAAAGCCCGTTCCGCATTCTATCGGCAGCAGGCTCGACGATATCAAAGCAGAGAAGTGCAGGCCAAAACTTACAATATTGGCGAGCTCGTTCTACGCCTACCGGAGAAGAAGAAGGACAAACTCAAACCCAAGTGGCAAGGTCCCTTCGTCATTGACAAAGTTCTCACTGGAGGAGCATACCGTCTACGTAATGCATCCGATAACAGACTCGAGCCTAACCCATGGAACGCGGCTAGACTTTGGAGATTCTATGCCTAACGCTGAACCCAGTGTTCATCTCCTTACCCCTCCTTTTTAATTATGCTCCACCTCTTTTTCTCTCCTTTCTCGACCCTTTTTCTCTTCACACAAAGTATTTGATACAGGGACTCCCGGATCATTCCGGCCATACTATGTGTGTAAGATGTACCTCGGGGCTCCTATTCGGAAGCTAGACATAACTACTTTAAATGACTTTTTGCCCATCGCATATGCATTCTTTTTCCATATGTGCCTTTTCTTCACCATTATATGCATCGATATGACATAAGATGTGGCCAAGCTGGGTTTCCTGGCTCTTGTGTTTATGCCCTACGTTCCCGTTAATTCGGCTAGGGCATAAGGGGAGTACCTCTGCGATTGTTACTGCCGGTTAAGCCGGATGTGTACCTTAGACTGGGTGAAGCCGAAAGCTAGTTTCCTTAAGAGTTCGATCGGTGAACAAAGGATGTATTTGTTGGTTACAACAAAAAACCCAGAAGCTTTGTATCCTGCACCGTCGTTCGCAATCCAGACATGTGCATCGACACATGCATTCCCAGGGAAAGGAACCCCTAATGGAACTATTCTCCCTGGAAGATGTTTCTTGCTATCCATGCAATATAACATAACTAGTTGGGTACTTCTCTGTTCAAGCACTTATGACCCCTACGCCTGGTCTCCACGCATACCCCGGTTCTTGTATAACCGAGCGGTCATTCGGACACACCCCGGACTATATGATCCGGGGGCTGAAGCGAAAAGGTCTGCCATGACAAATGATTTCAATCCGGCTAGGGGCTATTTATGCCAATTAAATTACAAAGTCATTGAGACTGACTATACTCCTCCTCTATACCATCTAACAGGCTATCTGGCCTACAATCTTGTTGAGAATACTTAGCGGCCAACGCTACCTGGTCATATACCAGACTCACGGGAATTTCTTGCCCATCCGGCCCCGCCGGTCCTACTTTGGCCATATGGTTCGGGTCCAGCTTGGTGTAGTGCGTCTTCACCATTGCCCAGGCTTCTCTTGCTCCTTTCCGGCATGTTGATATCTTCCACAGATGGAAGCGTCGCCGGGCTCCTTGAAGCAGGTCCGCAAGCTCCCCCATGCCATTCGGCAGGAGGCTTGATGGCCACAAGGCCTGAGCAACACCGTGCATCACCTGCCGAGCATGCTCGTGCAACTGCGCAAGTTCTTGCAGCAAATCACCTGCAGATGAGGGCATCTCCTCTTCAGGGCAACCCGTTAACATTCCCGCAGGCAAAATTTTCCTCAAAAAACTTCCTCGCTGAACTATCACACAGTTCGCTTGAGCTCTTACCGTAAATGTCGCATTGAAGCTTTTTGTTCTCCTTCACGGAGTCCGCAAGTTGAGCGCGGACGTCCTTTAATTCCACGTCCAGACGAATATTGGCATCTTGTAGCTTGTTCTTCTCTTGCGTCACCTGTGTAAGGACGCGCTCGCCAGCCTTTAGCTGCCGTTGGAGATGCGAGTCATCACCCATTACGCCCTCCGGAGTCACCCCGGGATTGTCTGCAGAATCTTCTGTTAGACTAACCGCACCAGCCATTTACTAACTGGTACATCTGCGTATAATGGAGACAAATATTACCAGAGGGGGCCTTTCGGGATCCCTCTAACTTGGCTACTGCATTAGTCAGCTGGGCCTTGCATGCTTCCAGCTCCCGCGCCAATTGTTCATTCTTGTCGACAAGGACATGTGCATATATTGATCCTTCAAACAATTGTCCCAAGTATTCCAAGTCTCAGGGGCTACTGCTATATTATATACTTATCAAAATTTCTCACCCGTATATCTTTGGTGTAGGTTCGTCGCCTGGGCCAGCCCGCCTCGAGCAGCGCGGACGTATGCGTCTGCCGAATTGAAGGCATTAAAAGCCTCTTCAGAAAAGATGTTGTTACGAAGCACAGCCCATCGGCGCCGGTGACTCATGGCACTCTCCACCTCGGAGTTTGTGGCCGAACACATATCCGCGTCCTTCGTCGGAGAACTGCGCGGTTCTGTCCCCATGTTCGCCTCCGCCCCTGAAGCCGGTCCTGGAACCCGACTGGTGGAGGCGTGATTGGTGGGGTCTCCGGATATAGTCCGGTTATTCCTCTTCCTGCCAGACACAAAGGGCGCTGTCATATCTCAAATTCTATGATTATAGGACAGGTTATTACTTTACCTCTATAGTGGTGTGTCAACCCGCATCACCTTCCTCTTGAGCCTGCCCGATCCGGACGCCGGTGGTTGACAAGTCCCGAGGGGCTTGACCCCTCGCTCTGGCTGTCGTTTCTGCAAATAGAATGATACCTCAAGGGTAAATTATAATACCTGGGGGGAGTCCTCTTTGGAGGATAGGGTTTTTTAGCTTGTCTTACACACCACGCGGGGAGCAGTCCAGGATAGTCGGCCGTAATGGCCACTAGGGCGCCATCCCAGCTCGCCTGATAAAATATCCCGTTGACAAGCTCCACAGTAATATCCGGATCTACTTTGAGTCCCAGATCTAGGTCCCTTCCAGGGTCCTCTGGTTGCAGGGAGGGCTGAAGATTCCTTCTAGGACTGTCGGTGTCAAAACCGGCGGTTCTTGGGTAGGGGGTCCTGAACTGTGCGTCTAGGCGGATGGTAACAGGAGACAAGGGACACGATGTTTTTACCCAGGTTCGGGCCCTCTCGATGGAGGTAAAACCCTACTCCTGCTTGATTAATATTGGTGATATGGGTAGTACAAGAGTAGATCTACCACGAGATCGGAGAGGCTAAACCCTAGAAGCTAGCCTATGGTATGATTGTTGTACGTTCTACGGACAAAAACCCTCCGGTTTATATAGGCACCGAAGAGGTTTAGGGTTACACAGAGTCGGTTACAATATTAGGAGATCTACATATCCGTATCGCCAAGCTTGCCTTCCATGCCAAGGAAAGTCCCATCCGGACACGGGACAAAGTCTTCAATCTTGTATCTTCATAGTCCAGGAGTCCGGCCAAAGGTCATAGTCCGGCCATCCGGACACCCCCTAATCCAGGACTACCTCAACGGCCCTCCTCAGTTCCTGCTTAGAAGCATTGATGCAAGTAATCTCAGTGGAAGAACGCTAGAGTAAGTGAAGCTGGGAAAAGAATGGCAAGCACCAATGTCGGTGACGATTGAAGAGGCCATCAAGCCTATCGGTAACGACACAGAGGAACTCTCAATGAAAGCACCAATGTCGGTGTCAAAACCGGCGGATCTCGGGTAGGGGGTCCCGAACTGTGCGTCTAGGCGGATGGTAATAGGAGACAAGGGACACGATGTTTTACCCAGGTTCAGGCCCTCTTGATGGAGGTAAAACCCTACGTCCTGCTTGATTGATATTGATATTGTGGATGTTTACAAGAGTGGATCTACCACGATATCAAGGAGGCTAAACCCTAGAAGCTAGCCTATGGTATGATTGTAATGGTTGTTGTTGTTGTTGTTGTTGTTGTTGCTGTGTCCTACGGACTAGAGCCATCCGGTTTATATAGACACCGGAGAGGGCTAGGGTTACATAGAGTCGGTTACAATGGTAGGAGATCTACATATCCGTATCGCCAAGCTTGCCTTCCACGCCAAGGAAAGTCCCATCCAGACATGGGACAACGTCTTCAATCTTGTATCTTCATAGTCCAGGAGTCCGGCCAAAGGTCATAGTCCGGCCATCCGGACACCCCCTAATCCAGGACTCCCTCAGTAGCCCCTGAACCAGGCTTCAAGGATGACGAGTCCGGTGTGCAGATTGTCTTCGGCATTGCAAGGCGAGTTCCTCCTCTGAATACTTCATAGAAGATTTTGAACACAAGGATAGTGTCCGGCTCTGCAAAATAAGTTCCACATACCACCGTAGAGAGAATAATATTTACACAAATTCAATCTGCTGACGTATTCTGTGGCGTGACATCACACCCTGGCCAGGCCTTTATTCGAATCGTTTTTACTGTCCCACCTTAGCGCGTTTAGGGAGGCGGTTTCCTTGGCACGTCTAGTCAAAGCAGAGATTGTGTCCCGTTATTCCGGGATTCTCATCAATACGGTAGTGGGTAACCCAACCGTGCCATTGATTACGACGCTTGGGAGATAAGCAAGTTTTCCCAGGCTGGTGGGGACACATAGCTTCGTCCATCCACATAAGGGGATAAGGATCCACCTATTTACCTACACCTTCTTCCTCCTTTGCTCATCCATTTCCGCGCACTCGAGCTCTAGCGCCCAAGTCCGCACATCCCACCTCAACCTTCTCCAGCCATGTCCGGAGCGGGAGGCAAGTGGATGGCCTCCTCCGTCACAGAGGGCACATCAAAAAGCTGCGGAAGGCCGGATACTTGTCCAACGACATCACGCATCGGCTCCCCGATAATGGGCAGCTCATCCCTACCCCCAGGCCCCATGAGGGGGTGGTGTTCCTCACCCACTTCCTCCACGGACTAGGTTTTCCACTTCACCCATTTGTCCGGGGGCTCATGTTCTACTATGGCCTGGATTTCCACGATCTGGCCCCGAATTTCATCCTCAACATCTCGGTGCTCATCATCGTGTGCGAGGCCTTCCTCTGCATCCAGCCCCACTTCGGCTTATGGCTGAAGACCTTCAATGTCAAGCCGAAGGTAGTGGGCGGCCGCCAAGCGGAGTGCGGAGGTGCCATGGTGGGCAAGATGGCCAATGTCCTATGGCTCGAGGGCTCCTTTGTGGAGACCATAAAGGGGTGGCAATCGGGGTGGTTCTACATCACCGAGCCGCGCGACCCTAAATGTGCAGCGGCCCCCAAATTCCGATCTGGCTTCCCTACACGGCTCACCTCCTAGAAAGAGACGGGCTTGACGTGGGGTAATTCGGAAGAGCTAACCGGACTCCAAACCTGCGTCCAAAACCTGGTGAACAAGAAGCTCAAGCTTGTCAACGTAGTCCAGGTATGCTCATCCGCCAGATCCTCCCGTGCCAACAACGGGCCTTCATCTTGTGGGAGTTTGATCCGACACAACACCAAACCTTGAGCAGGCTCTTCGACACTACGTATGAAGATACCTGGAAGGTGCTGTTCAAGGGCGCCGAGGCTCCCGCATCCGCTACCGAAGATTGCGGATTCAGCTCACAGCATCAAGCCAGCGAGGTAAGCTATTTTACCTTTACGGGACTCTTGTTTTCCATAGTTTGACTCTATGCGGGATCTAAACTCCTTGCCTTTGACAGGATTGGCAGAAGATGTCCGGGCAGGTTGACTGTCCGGCTCCCTTGCCAGAAGACCCAGCGGATGCCCGATTGACGGGGCTGCTGGTTCCGGCACCACACGTGGTGCCGAAGAAGAAGGCCAAGAAGAAGGCCACGTGTTGTCGGACTCATCGTACGATAACTCCGAGGCGGACTCCTCCCGCGAAGACAAGGAGGAAGAAAAAGAGGCCTCTCCCCCAGCGGGGGGAGAGAAGAAAAGGAAGGCCGCCCCAACTGGGGAGGCCGGAGGGTCCAAGAAGGAAAGGACCCTTCCTCCGGACTACTCTACCAACGCCGACGACGGCGAAGAGGAGTGGCCACTGAGGGCTAAGCCCCTGGCGAAATCGTAAGTGTCCGGATACCAGAATAACTCATGGCATTTCATTTGTCATACAGAATCTCCTAACGTCGAATATAACCCTGCAGCCCGCCCAAGGACGGGCTCGACGCTTCAACCAGCGGCTCCCTGGATTCGTCGGAGGTGAATAGCACCTCACTTCCGGCTGCCTCCTCTCCTCGCGATGTGGATGATGCCGAGGTGGGGTCCCAAAAGGGGCCCAGCTAGGAGGAGGTGGTCCAGGAGGCGCCGCAAGGCAACCTCCCGGACTCCAGGCGCAAGGGGTATAAGACCCCAAAGGGCTCTAAGTCCGGCCCTGGGCCGGATTCCGCACCGGAACCTTCAGTGGTTCCGGAGTCCGGAAGGCGGCCCGTTCGTAAGAAGGGCAAGACTGCAACACCGGTGAGCTCCGTCCAACCGGAGGCACCGGATAATTTGCTGGAGGCGCTGAACGGCGCCTCCATCGATGAGGAGCACCGCACTGTTATGTAGCGCCTCGGATTCGATGCGCTAGGTGTCTGCCAGTTATTCACCATCATTGCCATCTTGCCTGCGTGTTGCATTTTATCATGTCATCATGTGCATCTCATTGGCATACGTGTTCGTCTCATGCATCCGAGCATTTTACCCGTTGTCCGTTTTGGAATCCGGCACTCCTATGTCCTCCGGCGTCCCCCTGTTGTCTCTTGTTGTGAGCGGATGTTAAACATTCTCGGAATGGACCGTGATTTCCCAAGCGGCCTTGGTACACCACCGGTAGACCGCCTGTCAAGTTTCGTTCCATTTGGAGGTCGTTTGATGCTCCAACGGTTAACCGCCTAGCCCGAAACCCCTTCTTTTGTGTGCATCCCAACACCCCTCCAAACTGGCCCAATAACACATCCAAACCCCCTCCATTCTCTCGGTCATTCGATCACAGTCGTTTGGGAGAAAACCGCACCTCATTTGGACTCTCCTAGCTCCCTCTGTCTATAAATTAGCCCCTCCCCCCGAAATTCGCGGATGAATTCTCCCCCCAAACCCTAAAAATCCTCCCCGCCGCCACCGGACGAAACCGCCGTCGCCGCCCATGCCAATCGGGGTGCGCCACGTGGCACTCCCCGCCGCCAGTCGCCGCCGGCCCGCTCGGGCCCGAGGCAGGCCCTCCCCGGCCCGCGCCCGCTCCCGCGTCGCGTCGCGCCGTCGGCCGCGCCGGCGCCCGTCTCCACCGCCACCCGGTGACCGCGCCGCCCCCTGCTCCTCCTCCGCCGCTGCCGCAGCCTGCCCTGGCCGCGCCGCCTGGCCCCGCGGCCATCTCCGCCAGCGCCGCGCCCGGTCGCCGCTGTCCCCGGCCGGAACCGGGACGGGACCGGCCGGATCCGCCTCCGGCCATCTCCAGCGCCGCCCTGACCTCCCTCCTCTTCTTCCCAGCGGCAACAACTCCGGCGAACCTTGACTTCCGTGCCCGGAGTCAACCCTAGATCTGTTTCTGAGAGGGTAATTTTCGTATGTCCTTTCCCTGTAACATTTTCATGCCATGTTAATAGCAACATATCTCCTTGCATCTAGCTCCGTTTTGTGCATGTAATATATCAAAATATTCATCATAAGATGCTCCTCATTTCATACCATTGTGACATGCTTGTTTGAGTCTGTCTTGATGCCCTAATCGTCGTTGCGAGAGTGCTATATGATGTTAACCTACTGAAACTGTTATAACTTGGTGATTTGTCTTTTTCGTGGCATTTTGTCTGTGCATCCTATGAGCATGAGCTCTACATGTGTTTTGTGCTACATCATGCCATCTTTACTGTGGTGCAATCCATGTATTTTTGTGAGTCTTGTAGTGAGTGCAACGAGCTCGTGAAGTAGGGTACTTGCTGTTGCTGTTTTGCTAGTCTGTTTCTGTCATATCCTGATGCTATGTAAACCTGCTGCTACAAGTCATTCCATGCATAATCTGGAGATGTTCACTAAGGATGTTTTGTTACACATGTCATGATATATCCGGCCATGCCCCTAGTTGCATTTATATACTGCCGTAGCTTGATGTTATCTTGCTCTCAACTTGCTAAATAATGTTGATGTCAGCTTGTTAACATTAAGTTCAATGTTGCCATGATTGTTGCTAGTGATCCATGCACCCTATGAACTTGCTCTTGCCATGCTTAGCTTAATAAACATGTATTCTTGCTATTGGTTTCCTTATCATGCCATGTATTGCTCTGTGGTGAGTGGTACAAGCTCACCAACATGTTTACTTATTGTTGTTCCTGCCATGTATGAATCTGTCATATCATTTGCCATGTTTGCATGGATGGTTCCATCTTTTCTGTTGATCTTTAGAATTAGTTCAGGAAGGGGATTTTGTTCTTTGTCATTAGTACTTGCATTACATGCCTTTGTTTGACATGATAGCTTCCTGTAACATGTTGCTTGATAGCTCTAAACATTGCAACCTGATGTTATTTCTGCTGAGTCTGAAACTGTTATTATTTGCAATCTTGCCATGTCCTTTTGAGCATGTTGTAGTGATTTCTGGAGATAGCTCAGTGTTCATGTTTTTTCATGCTTTACCTGTAATTCATGCCCATGCCTTTTGTTCTTACGTTGAAGTGATGTAGCATATTGATTTGATGCTTGCTAGATGCCTAGTTGCTGTTTTGGATAGCTTGTCCTTTGAACTTGTATAGTGTATGTGTTGATCCGTTGCTCGGTTTTGAGTGTGCTCTATATGAAACTTGCTTAGAATTGCATGTAGTTTCATATCATCATGTTGTATCCTTGTTTCGAGGTGTTTGCTTGATGTTTGTATGTCTTTTGCATCAATGCCATGCTTAACTTGTTTTGCTCATATCTTCTAGGTCGTAGCTCCGAATCTAATGAACTTTATATGTAACTTGACTAGAATTTTGTGTCGATCATCTTGGTGCATCTTAACTTGCTGTTTAACAACTTGAACATAAGGTTTATTCATTTCTGGACCAATTTCTAAATTTGCATTTGAGGACTTACCGGAATTGTTATATGTTGTTTCCGGCCTCATTTAAACTTGCTTTGATATATTGTTCTTGTTTGCATCATCTCTTGCCATGAGTAGCTTCATGTAGTCTTGTCTTGCATCATACTTGTTTGAGCATCATTTCATGTATATGTGTGGTGTGTTTACCATGTTGTGTGCTTTTCTCGATAGTTCCCGTTTTGTTGCGATCGTGAGGATTCGTTCGTCTACGCTTGGTTCGGCTTCATCCGTTCGTCTTCTTCAGGGACTCGTTCTTCTTCCTAGCGGGATTCCAGACAAGATGACCGCTACCCTGGATCTCACTACTATCATTGCTATGCTAGTTGCTTCGTTCTATCGCTTTGCTGCGCTACCCATCACTTGTTCTTCAAGCCTCCCAAATTGCCATGTCAACCTCTAACCTTTTTCACCCTTCCTAGCAAACCATTGCTCGGCTATGTTACCGCTTTGCTCAGACCCTCTTATAGCGTTGCTAGTTGCAGGTGAAGTTGAAGATTGCTCTATGGCGGACAGGATTATGTTGGGATATCACAATATCTCTTATATTATTAATGCATCTATATACTTGGTAAAGGGTGGAAGGCTCGGCCTTATGCCTGGTGTTTTGTTCCACTCTTGCCGCCCTAGTTTCCGTCATATCGGTATTATGTTCCCGGATTTTGCTTCCCTAACGCGGTTGGGTGACTTATGGGACCCCCTTGACAGTTCGCTTTGAATAAAACTCCTCCAGCCAGGCCCAACCTTGGTTTTACCATTTGCCTCACCACCACCTACTTTTACCTTGGGAGTCGCTCTCTCGAGGGTCATCTTTATTTTAGCTCCCCCGGGCCAGTGCTTCTCTAAGTGCTGGTCCGAACCGAGTAGACTGCGGGGCCCCCTCGGAGAAACTCGAGGTCTGGTTTTACTCGTAGGATGTCTCATCCGGTGTTGCCCTGAGAACGAGATATGTGCAGCTCCTATCGGGATTGCCGGCTCATCGGGCGGCTTTGCTGGTCTTGTTTTACCATTGTCGAAATGTCTTGTAAACCGGGATTCTGAGATTGATCGGGTCTTCCTGGGAGAAGGAATATCCTTCGTTGATCGCGAGAGCTTATCATGGGCTAAGTTGGGACACCCATGCAGGGTATAAACTTTTGAGAGCCGTGCCCACGGTTATGTGGCAGATGGGAATTTGTTAATATCCGGTTGTAGATAACTTGACACCTGATTCGAATTAAAACACATCAATCGTGTGTGTAGCCATGATGGTCTCTTTTCGGCGGAGTCCGGGAAGTGAACACGGTTTTGGGTTATGTTTGACGTAAGTAGGAGTTCATGATCACCTCTTGATCATTGCTAGCTTCACGACCGTTCCATTTACTTCTCTTCTCGCTCTCATTTGCGTATGTTAGCCACCATATATACTTAGTCGCTGCTGCAACCTCACCACTTTACCCCTTCCTTTCCCATTAAGCTTTGCTAGTCTTGATACCCATGGTAATTGGATTGCTGAGTCCTCGTGGCTCACAGTTTACTACAACAACAGTTGCAGGTACAGGTTATGCGATGATCATGATGCGAGAGCGATGTTTGCTCGTTTTGGAGTTCTTCTTCTACTTCTTCTTCGATCAGGGGATAGGTTCCAGGTCGGCAGCCTGGGCTAGCTGGGTGGATGTCGTCTGAGTTTCTGTTTGTGTTTCATCCGTAGTCGGATGGTGCTCTTATGTAAGATGATGTTGTATTCGTGTGGCATTGTATGCCTTTTGTATGTATCCCCATCTATTATGTAATGTTGATGTAATGATATCCACCTTGCAAAAACGTATCAATATGCGGTTCTATCCTTGGTGGGACCTTCGAGTCTCTTTAGGATAGTATCGCATATTGGGCGTGACATGTTATGAGTGTGGTGATCCAGAAAGTTCAGTCCGCCAAGAGCGGGCTGACTGAAGCCTGTGCCAGCCTTCTAACAGGCTTTGAGGTATGTATTTAAGATATGTGAAAATGTTACTGCACAGACAGTAGCCCCTGATGCTCAGTTTGGTGTTCGGAAAGAAAAGTCGAACTGAGGATCTTAAAAGATGTACGTAGGAGTCTAACATAAGTATGTCAATATGGGAATGAAGGCTGCGCTGCTGACCTCTGCCGCACTGACTGCGGAGGTCAATGCATTGAAGCAGAGCCTCGAGCGGTCCGAGAACGAGCTCGGCCTTGCCAAAAAGCAGATCGAGGACAAGGAAGGTAAGCAATACCTTATGGAAGTATATAAAGGATGTGGTTGCAAAAAATGACAGGAATAACGTGAGTATTGCAGGGGCCACGAACAAGGTGGCGACCCTGAAGGAAGCGGTGTCCAAGGCCGAAAGCAATGCGGCCGTGGAGCGCACCGAGCGAGAGAAGTAGGAGGCGCGGGTGGCGGAGGTGCGGCAAGAGCTCCATGCTCTCGTGGAAAAACACGAGAGTTTGGAGCATGACTCAAAGACTCGAGAGTCCGAGCTCGCCTCAGCCCTTGAGAGCGCCAAAGCTGCTAAGGCCGAAGCCCAAAAAGCCCTCCAGGAAATTTAGGCATTGAAGAAGATAGCGGCGGGTAAGGCATTCTTTATGCAAAGCAAGCACGTGAAAGTGAATTATCTGTTACTTACCCAAATCCGGAGCTCTCCAGGAGCATTCGCAGATCTGCCCCGCAGTGTGTCCGATGTTGCCTCGTTCTACCGAGCCGAGGAGGGGAGCTCGACGGAGAAGGTGTTCTAGTCTCAGTATGCTAAGGCCGGACACCCGGTGCCCTTGAGCGACCAGCTGAAGCAACTGGTCGAGCTCCATAAGGTGGCCGAACAGGCCATGAAGGGCCTCATAGTTCAGCTGTGGCCTAAGGAAGCCATGCCTAGGAGCTACTTCGGGTTGGTGAGGCGGCTGGTGGACGCCTATCCGTGGATTGAAGTCGTCAAGCGCTTAGTCTGCATCGAAGGTGCCCATAGGGCCCTTGCCCGTGCCAAAGTGCACTGGGACAAGATGGACGCTGAGAAGCTTGTGACGGACAGACCACCATTGGGCAAGGAGTATCGCAAGCCCGAGATGTATTATGAGGGCGTCCTGAAGGGTTCCCGCCTTATAGCGGGTGAATGCTCCAAAGATGTAATTTTTGAGTAAACTCGCATTTGTTATCTTGTACGCTTGAAAACTTGTTCATATGCGCTAAGCAATGCTTGTGAATTTAAAATATTACCTTCTATGCAGTCGTTTATTAAATTTGAGAGATGGCGAGTCGTCGGCTTCTGCCCCCATGCCACGAGTGCTGGGGTGTTCGGGATAAACTTGAGCGCTCTTTTTCCCATTCTTGGGTCCTTCGAGGGAGGCGCTCAACGCAACGAACAAGGCAACCGGACTATAATGCTTGAACACTCTCACTTAGCCATAGAATTCTATAATTTTAAATTTCGGCGAAGCCCCTAGTATTCGGAAGACCGAATTCGGGGCGATATCCACGCCTGGGCCAGACAAAGCCGACTCCTCGCTCTAAGCGGCATAAGTCTTTAGGGACTCGAAAACCTCTCGAACAGCGACCGGCTCTCGCCCTATCATGACGGTCAGTTTTAGCTTTCTCCACTGAGGTGCTTAACCTAGCTCAACCGGGGCACAATCGCAGTGGTTCTCCCTGCGCTACCTTAGCCAATATAACGGAACGTAAGGTACCAAAAGATGGGATCCGGGCAAACCCAACTATTGACTCAAGACATGATTCGGAGCCGATGCATATAATGCTATAAGTTCGGGGTGCCGCACTTGTGTAAGTGTTCGGACTTATCACACCATATTTTGGGGTACTTAAGCCCCTGGTGTATTTGGACGTACGAAAGTGTATGGGTGCAACATGTCATAAATGAACATATATGGATACAAAAAGGAATGCAATAATAGGCAAAAGCTATGCATTGTTTATTCAAAAAGGCAGCAGTAAAAGCAGAACGATACCAATAGTGCAATAATCAAGGGACATGACTATTTGACATGTCCCCCTCCAGGAGCAAGCTGCGGGATGATATGTGAAACAAGTATACTGCTCGTTATAGAGACCACCTGGACACTCGACGTAGCTTTCTGCTTCCCTGGCTGTTGCATCGTGTGTTCGGCGATTCTACTGCCGGATAGGGCTTCTTGAGAACGGAGTCCTGAAAGTAAGAAAAAAAAGAAGAATGACACAATACGCAGCCCCTGGTGCGGTTGAGCCGCATTCTGGGCCTGCCATGGTGGCGCTCCTCCCCCTATGCCCATGGTATTTCTAGAGCGTAATTATCTACGCATAGTACTGGCTTCGCAATTTCGCGAGGGCTGGGGTTGGGTCCGCATTGCTATGCGTTCTTGGAACGTGCCAGGCGGTCTTGTTGTAGGTTACTCCGGGCGTGCTTGACGATATCCGGACGTTTAATAGCCGGACTCGAGAATTGCCTTGAGAGGCTACTTTGTACTTCCGCCACGAGGGCCGCCGTATGCTCCTCCATTCGGAGAGTGCGTTCGGTGTTTCCGTTGACCGTAATGACTCCTCGAGGGCCTGGAATCTTGAGCTTGAGATATGCATAGTGCGGCACCGCATTGAACTTTGCAAATGCAGTTCGTCCGAGCAGTGCGTGATAGCCGCTGTGGAACGGGACTATGTCGAAGATTAACTCCTTGCTTCGGAAGTTATGTGGGGATCCGAAGACCACTTCAAGTGTAACTGAGCCTGTACAGTTGGCCTCTACACCTGGTATGACGCCTTTAAAGGTCGTATTTGTGGATTTAATCCTTGAGGGGTCTATGCCCATTTTTCGCACTGTATCCTGATAAAGCAGGTTCATGCTGCCGCCGTCGTCCATCAGGACTCTGGTGAGATGAAATCCGTCAATGATTGGGTATAGAACCAATGCGGCGAATCCGCCATGGCGGATGCTAGTGGGGTGGTCCCTTCGATCAAAAGTGATCGGGCAGGAGGACCACGGGTTGAACTTTGGGGCGACTGGCTCCATCGCATATACGTCCCTAAGTGCACGCTTCCGCTCCCTTTTGGGTATGTTGGTTGTGTAAATCATGTTCACCGTCCGCACTTGTGGGGGGAAGCCCTTCTGTCCTCTATTGTTCGGCGGCCGGGGCTCTTCCTTGTCATCGCTATGCAGCCCCTTGTCATTGTTTTCGTCATTTAACTTGCCTGCCTGCTTGAACACCCAACAATCTCTGTTGGTGTGGTTGGCTGGTTTTTCGGGGGTGCCATGTATCTGGCATGGGCAATCGAGTATTCGGTCCAAATTGGACAGGCCCGGAGTATTTCTTTTGAATGGCTTTTTCCGTTGACCGGGTTTGGAGCCTCTGAATCCGGCATTGACTGCCGTATCCTCAGCATTATCGCCGTTAATGCGGCGCTTGTGCTTGTTGCGACGAGACCTGCCATTGCTGTCCTTGGTATTCGAATTACCAGGGCTCTTGGTCATGTTGTTACTATGAGCTAGCCAGCTGTCCTCTCTCGCGCAAAAGCGGGTCATGAGTGTTGTGGGGGCTGCCATGGATTTTGGCTTTTCCTGTCCTAGGTGCCAGCCGAGCCACTCGCCGCGGATGTTATATTTGAAGGCTTCAAGGGCCTCTGCATCCGGACAGTCGATGATTTGATTTTTCTTGGTTAGGAACCATGTCCAGAATTGTCTGGCCGATTCCTCTAGCTGATGAATTATGTGGCTTAGGTCATCGGCGTCTGGTGGTCGCACATAGGTGCCCTAGAAATTGTCGAGGAATGCGGCTTCCAGGTCTTCCCAACAGCCAATTGACTCTGCTGGCAAGCTGTTAAGCCAATGCCGAGCTGGTCCTTTAAGCTTGAGTGGGAGGTATTTGATGGCGTGTAGATCATCACCGCGGGCCATGTGGATGTGAAGGAGATAGTCCTCGATCCAAACCGCAGGATCTGTTGTGCCATCGTATGATTCAATGTTTACGGGTTTGAAACCCTCAGGGATTTGATGATCCATCACTTCGTCTGTGAAGCATAGTGGGTGTGCGGCGCCTCTGTATTGGGCTATATCACGACGCAGCTCAAACGAGCTTTGTCTACTGTGTTCGGTCCGGCCAGAATTGCCATATCCGGCGTGACGGTTATCATCACGTGTAGTGGGGTGCCCACGCGATCCGTAGATCGATCTTGTTTGCCTTGCCTTGTCCTCCAATATATCCCGCAGGTTTGGCGCATGTCCCCGCGCCTTGATATTTTTTGAGCGGCGCCGGGGTGCGGCTTGAGTGGAGGGCCGAGAGGCCTCTCTGTCACAGCCACGAGGTGGCCGGTCGGCCGTATCATGCGTTGGTCATGTAGGTTTAGGTGCTTCCTCCTCTGATCGGGGTAGCAGCCTGTGTTTTGGGTAGCTCTTGGAGGGGCGTTCGAGTTCATACTCTTCGGCCGCCAGGACTTCAGTCCATCTATCGGCTAGCAAATCTTGGTCAGCTCTAAGCTGTTGCTTCTTTTTCTTGAGGCTGCTTGCCGTGGCCATGAGCCTGCTTTTGAATCGCTCTTCTTCGACGGGATCCTCGGGAACGACAAATTCGTCGTCATCGCGGCTTGCCTCGTCTTCGGAGGGAGGCATGTAATTATCATCCTCTACCTCTCTGTCTGCCACTCTCTCATGAGGGCTGGCTTCTCCATCCTCCTGCGCTGAATCCTGCTGGAGGGGGTTGTCTTCGGCACTGTCTAGGGTGTTATTGTCTCCTGTGCCGGAATTGCCGTTTTTGTTGTGGCGGGATTTAGAGCGGCGCCGCTGACGCCGGCGCTTAGGCTGTTTCTTGGAGGGGTCATCCTCCGTTGTTCCATCGCCATTCCCATCGTTTGGGATGTCCACCATGTATATGTCGTATGACAAGGTGGCCTTCCAGTGCCCTGTAGGCACTGGTTCTTGGTCATCTCCTGCATCGTCGTCCATACCGTCGATGTCTTCGGAGTCGAAGTCGAGCGTGTCGGCTAAATCATCGACAGTGGCTACGAAGTGGGTGGTGGGTGAGCTTTGAATTTCTTTGTCGTCCGCATCCCAACCTTCCTGACCATAGTCCGGCCAGGGCTCTCCTGATAAAGAGAGAGACTTTAGTGTATTCAGGATGTCACCAAAGGGCGAGTGCTGAAAGATGTCCGCGGCGGTGAACTCCATGATCGGCGCCCAATCCGGTTCGATTGGCAGGGGCGCGGAAGGTTCGGAGTCCGGAGCGGAGTCCGGCACCTCACGAGCTTCACGAAGGACAGGGTTGGTGTACGACTCAATTGCCGTAGAGATTGCAGCCCCCGAGGCGGTGTCCAGCCACCCGTCCTCGATCAGCGCAGTCGGCTCCGAGCTAAGGGTCAGAGCAGACACTGGTGCGGCCCCCAGGGCACTGTTCGGCGGCAGAGCTAGATCATGCCCATCATGACAGTGCGGCGCGCTTGGCTGTGGCTCGAACCCGTCGAAGATCAAGTCTCTGCGGACATCGGCCGTATAGTTCAAACATCCAAATCTGACCTGATGGCCAGGGGCATAGCTTTCAATCTGCTCCAGATGGCCAAGCGAATTAGCCCGCAGTGCAAAGCCACCGAATACGAAGATCTGTCTGGGGAGAAAAGTCTCACCCTGGACCACATCGTTGTTGATGATCGGAGGAGCCATCTGGCCTAAAGATGACGACACAGAGGAACTCTCAATGAAAGCACCAATGTCGATGTCAAAACCAGCGGATCTCGGGTAGGGGGTCCCGAACTGTGCGTCTAGGCGGATGGTAACAGGAGACAAGGGACACGATGTTTTTACCCTGGTTCGGGCCCCTCGATGGAGGTAAAACCCTACTCCTGCTTGATTAATATTGGTGATATGGGTAGTACAAGAGTAGATCTACCACGAGATCGGAGAGGCTAAACCCTAGAAGCTAGCCTATGGTATGATTGTTGTCCGTCCTACTGACTAAAACCCACCGGTTTATATAGGCACCGAAGAGGGTTAGGGTTACACAGAGTCGGTTACAATATTAGGAGATCTACATATCCGTATCGCCAAGCTTGCCTTCCATGCCAAGGAAAGTCCCATCCGGACACGGGACAAAGTCTTCAATCTTGTATCTTCATAGTCCAGGAGTCCGGCCAAAGGTCATAGTCCGGCCATCCGGACACCCCCTAATCCAGGACTACCTCAACGGCCCTCCTCAGTTCCTGCTTAGAAGCATTGATGCAAGTAATCTCAGTGGAAGAACGCTAGAGTAAGTGAAGCTGGGAAAAGAATGGCAACTTACCCACTCTGGGGGGTTGTACATGGAGAACCGTCCTGCATTTTTATACGGAGGAATTCCTCCTCTTCCCCTTTGTACAAATCGGACAATATCCTCGCCAAAGCGGCAGCGGAGTCCGGACCCTTACGGCCGCAGCGGGTGGCGTCGTCTTCCCCGTTGAAATGCCACATGGGCTTCCCCCGATATTGGAGCGGTTGCACTCCTCGCCTTATGCATATCGCCATGACCTCAACTATCGTCAGTCCGGATTTGGCCAGCAACTTTATCCTGTTCATCAGGAGGTATATTTCCCTTGTGTCCTCTTCTTGAGGGCCCTGATACGTCTGAAACGTATCTATAATTTTTGATTGCTCCATGCTACTTTATCTAATGTTTTGGACTATATTGGGCTTTATTTTCCACTTTTATAATATTTTTGGGACTAACCTATTAACCAGAGGCCCCAGCCCAGAATTGCTGTTTTTTTGCCTATTTCAATGTTTCGAAGAAACGGAATATCAAACGGAGTCCAAACGGAATGAAACCTTCGGGAACGTGATTTTCTCACCGAACGTGATCCAGGAGACTTGGACCCTACTCCAAGAAGTGCCAGAGGCGGTCACGAGGGTGGAGGGCACCCCCCTGGGCGCGCCCCCCTACCTCGTGGGCCCCGTGCTGCTCCACCGACGTACTCCTTCCTCCTATATATACCTACGTATCCCTGAATGATCAGAAGAGGAGGCAAAAACCTAATTCCACCGCCGCAACCTTCTGTATCCACGAGATCCCATCTTGGGTCCTGTTCCGGAGCTCCGCTGGAGGGGGCATCCACCATGGAGGGCTTCTACATCAACACCATAGCCCCTCCGATGAAGTGTGAGTAGTTTACTTCAGACCTTCGGGTCTATAGCTAGTAGCTAGATGGTTTCTTCTCTCTTTTTGGATCTCAATACAATGTTCTCCCCCTCTCTCGTGGAGATCTATTCGATGTAATCTTATTTTTGCAGTGTGTTTGTTGAGACCGATGAATTGTGGGTTTATGATCCAGTTTTATCTATGGAAAATATTTGATTCTTCTCGGAATTCTTTTACGTATGATTGAGTTATCTTTGCAAGTCTCTTCGAATTATCCTTTTTGGTTTGGCCAACTAGATTGGTAGTTCTTGCAATGGGAGAAGTGCTTAGCTTTGGGTTCAATCTTGCGGTGTCCTTACCCAGTGATAGAAAGGGTTGCAAGGCACGTATTGTATTGTTGCCATCGAGGATAACAAGATGGGGTTTTTATCATATTGCATGAATTTATCCCTCTACATCATGTCATCTTGCTTAAGGCATTACTCTGTTTTTAACCTAATACTCTAGATGCATGCTGGATAGCGGTCGATGAGTGGCGTAATAGTAGTAGATGCAGAATCGTTTCGATCTACTTGTCTTGGACGTGATGCCTATATACATGATCATTGCCTAGATATACTCATAACTATGCTCAATACTGTCAATTTCTCAACAGTAATTTGTTCACCCACCGTAGAATAATTATGCTCTTGAGAGAAGCCACTAGTGAAACCTATGGCCCCCGGGTCTATGGCCCCCGGGTCTATGCTCTTGAGAGAATATTTACTTGCTTTGATTTTACTTTGCCTTTTACTTTTTACTTTGCATCTATCTATCAAAAATACCAAAAATATTATTTATCATATCTATCAGATCTCACCCTCGTAAGTGACCGTGAAGGGATTGACAACCCCTAATCGCGTTGGTTGCGAGTAGCTATCATTTTGTGTAGGTACGAGGGACTTGTGTGTGGTCTCCTACTGGATTGATACCTTGGTTCTCAAAAAATGAGGGAAATACTTACGCTACCTTGCTGCATCATCCTCTCCTCTTTGGGGAAATCTAACGCAGTGCTCAAGAGGTAGCAAGAAGAATTTCTGGCGCCATTGCCGGGGAGGCTCACGCAAGCAAGTCAACCATACCAAGTACCCATCGCAATCCCTATCTCTCGGATTACATTATTTGCCATTTGCCTCTCATTTTCCTCTCCCCCACTTCACCCTTGTCGTTTCATTCGCCCTCTCTTTCCCAATCTCCTCCTCTCTTTCCCGTTTGCCTTTTTCCCGTCCGCTTGTTTTCTCGTGAGTTAGTTTGCTTGCTTGTCATTATGTCTAATTCCTTATCCGCTCCTATGTCTCCCGAGTTTGAAGTTCTTCACTTCAAGAAAAGGCAAGGAGAAAACTTAAAAGATGCTTGGTATAGGATGATGGAATCTTATCGTAAGTGCACCCTAGAGGTGAAATTTAGAATTCTTCTTCGTAATTTTTATGTTGGGTTAAATATGATGCATAGACAACTCTTGGATTGCATTGCCAAGGGAAATTTCATTGAGATTGATCCCAGTTTTGCGCATGAAATTATAGAGGGAATAGTGGGAACACTACCCCAAAAGGGAGGATCTCATCCTACCCAGGAAGAAACCCAAGTGTTTGAGAAGATTTGCGAAGTAACAAAAATTTTACAAAAGTCTCTTGAGCCTCTTAAAAGTGTTAGCAAAAATCTTCACCGCATGAATATGTTGATTACTCTTTGTAATAAGCAGTTGGATTCTTTAGATCTAAAAATTTCCGAGTATGAAGGGAACCGGAAAGAACCTCCCGGATTCGAGCATGACTCCGCTAAAAAAATGAAAATCAAAGATGGCAATACGTAGATCTATCCTTGCTTTTATGCCTAGCTAGGGGCGTTAAACGATAGCGCTTGTTGGGAGGCAACCCAATTTTATTTTGTGTTTTTTGTTTTTTCTTATGTTTAGGAATAAATAATCCATCTATCCTCTGTTTGGATGTGGTTTTATGTTTTAGTTAGTGTTTGTGCCAAGTAGAACCTATAGGATAACCTACGATGATAGTTGATTTGATTCTGCTGAAAAACAGAAACTTTGCGCGCATGAATATAATTTTGTTAAATCACAGGAACGTGCTTTTGCGTTGATTATTTTTGCTTCTGTTCAATAAACACATTTTACAGGGATTCCTATTTTGGTAGAACTTTTAGAGTTCCAGAAGTTTGCGTTAGTTACAGATTGCTACAGACTGTTCTGTTTTTGAAAGATTTTGTTTTACGTGTGTTGTTTGCTTATTTTGATGAATCTATGGGTAGTAAAATAGTTTATAATCCATAGAGAAGTTGGAATACAGTAGGTTTAACACCAATATAAATAAAGAATGAGTTCATTACAGTACCTTGAAGTAGTCTTTTGTTTTCTTTCTCTAACGGAGCTCACGAGATTTCTGTTGAGTTTTGTGTTGTGAAGTTTTCAAGTTTTGGGTGAATTCTTTTGAAGGATTATGGAACAAGGAGTGGCAAGAGCCTAAGCTTGGGGATTCCCATGGCACCCCCAATATAATCCAAGGACACCAAAAAGTCAAAGCTTGGGGATGCCCCGGAAGGCATCCCCTCTTTCGTCCACTTCCATCGGTAATTTACTTGGAGCTATATTTTTATTCACCAGATGATATGTGTTTTGCTTGGAGCGTCTTGTATTATTTGCGTCTTTGCTTGTTAGTTTAACACAATCATCCTTGCTGTAAACACCTTTTGAGAGAGCCATACATGATTTGGAATTTTCTAGAATACTCTATGTGCTTCACTTATATCTTTTGAGCTTGATAGTTTTTGCTCTAGTGCTTCACTTATATCTTTTAGAGCATGGTGGTGGATTTGTTTTAAAGAAACTATTGATCTCTCATGCTTCACTTAAATTATTTTGAGAGTCGTTATTAGCATGGTAATTTGCTTAATGTTAACATACTTGGTATTCAAGATATGTGAAACTTTCTTTTGAGTGAATTGAATACTAAGATAAGTTTGATGCTTGATAATTGTTTTGAGATATGGAGGTGATAATATCAAAGTCGTGCTAGTTGGGTGATTATGAATTTGAGAAATACTTGTGTTGAAGTTTGCAAGTCCCGTAGCATGCACGTATGGTTAAAGTTGTGTAACAAATTTGAAACACGAAGTGTTCCTGGCTTGTGCATCCTTATGAGTGGCGGTCGGGGACGAGCGATGGTCTTTTCCTACCAATCTATCCCCCTAGGAGCATGCGCGTAGTAATTGATTTTTGATGACTTCTTAATTTTTGCAATAAGTATATGAGTTCTTTTGACTAATGTTGAGTCCATGGATTATACGCACTCTCACCTTTCCCCCTTTGCTAGCCTCTTCGGTACCGTGCATTGCCCTTTCTCACCTTGAGAGTTGGTGCAAACTTCGCCGGGGCATCCAAACCCCGTGATACGATACACTCTATCACACATAAACCTCCTTATATCTTCCTCAAAACCGCCGCCATACCTACCTATTATGGCATTTCCATAGCCATTCCGAGATATATTGCCATGCAACTTCCACCATCATCATCATGACATACATTACTTTTGTCATATTGCCATTGCATGATCATGTAGTTGACATTGTATTTGTGGCAAGGCCACCATGCATTATTTTTCATACATGTCACTCTTGATTCACTGCACCATCCCGGTACACCGCCGGAGGCATTCATATAGAGTCATATCTTGTTCTAAGTTTCGAGTTGTAATCCTTATGTTGTAATCAATAGAAGTGTGATGATCATCATTATTAGAGCATTGCCCAAACAAAAAAAGTAGAAAGGCCAAAAGACAAAAAGAAAGGCCCAAAAAAAAGGGCAATGCTACTATCTCTTTTTCCACACTTGTGCTTCAAAGTAGCACCTTGTTCTTCATATAGTGAGTCTCATATATTGTGCTTCAAAGTAGCACCTTGTTCTTCATGTAGTGAGTGTCATAAGTTGTATTTTTATACTAGTGGGAATTTTTCATTATAAGAACTTGGCTTGTATATTCCTACGATGGGCTTCGTCAAATGCCCTAGGTCTTCATGAGCAAGCAAGTTGGATGCACACCCACTAGTTTTCTTTTGTTGAGCATTCATAGCTCTAGTGCATCCGTTGCATGGAAATCCCTACTCCTCATGTTGACATCAACTGATGGGCATCTGCATAGCCCGTTGATTATCCTCGTCAATGTGAGACTTTCTCCTTTTTTGTCTTCTCCACACAATCCCCATCATTTACCTACTCATTCTTTTTTTTATCATTTACCTACTCGAGGACGAGCAGGAATTAAGCTTGGGGATGCCTGATACGTCTCCAACGTATCTATAGTTTTTGATTGCTCGATGCTACTTTATCTAATGTTTTGGACTATATTGTGCTTTGTTTTCCACTTTTATATTATTTTTGGGACTAACCTATTAACCGGAGGCCCAGCCCAGAATTGCTGTTTTTTGCCTATTTCAATGTTTCGAAGAAACGGAATATCAAACGGAGTCCAAACGGAATGAAACCTTCGGGAACGTGATTTTCTCACCGAACGTGATCCAGGAGACTTGGACCCTACTCCAAGAAGTGCCAGAGGCAGTCACGAGGGTGGAGGGCGCCTCCCCCCCTTGGGCGTGCCCCCTACCTCGTGGGCCCCCTGTTGCTCCACCGACGTACTCCTTCCTCCTATATATACCTACGTATCCCCGAATGATCAGAATAGGAGCCAAAAACCTAATTCCACCACCGCAACCTTCTGTATCCACGAGATCCCATATTGGGGCCTGTTTCGGAGCTTCGCTGGGGGGGGCATCCACCACAGAGGGCTTCTACATCAACACCATAGCCCCTCCGATGAAGTGTGAGTAGTTTACTTTAGATCTTCGGGTCCATAGCTAGCAGCTAGATGGCTTCTTCTCTCTTTTTGGATCTCAATACAATGTTCTCCCCCTCTCTCGTGGAGATCTATTCGATGTAATCTTCTTTTTGCTGTGTGTTTGTTGAGACCGATGAATTGTGGGTTTATGATCCAGTTTTATCTATGGAAAAGATTTGATTCTTCTCTGAATTCTTTTATGTATGATTGAGTTATCTTTGCAAGTCTCTTCGAATTATAATTGTTGGTTTGGCCAACTAGATTGGTAGTTCTTGCAATGGGAGAAGTGCTTAGCTTTGGGTTCAATCTTGCGGTGTCCTTACCCAGTGACAGAAAGGGTTGCAAGGCACATATTGTATTGTTACCATTGAGGATAACAAGATGGGGTTTTTATCATATTGCATGAATTTATCCCTCTACATCATGTCATCTTTCTTAAGGCGTTACTCTATTTTTAACTTAATACTCTAGATGCATGCTGGATAGCGGTCGATGAGTGGAGTAATAGTAGTAGATGCAGAATCGTTTCGATCTACTTGTCTTCAACATGATGCCTATATACATGATCATTGCCTAGATATACTCATAACTATGCTCAATTCTGTCAATTGCTCAACAGTAATTTGTTCACCCACCGTAGAATACTTATGCTCTTGAGAGAAGCCACTAGTGAAACCTATGGCCCCCGGGTCTATTCTCATCATATCAATCTCTATCGCTTTATTTACTTGCTTTGCTTTTACTTTGCCTTTTAATTTTTACTTTGCATCTATCTATCAAAAATACCAAAAATATTATTTATCATCTCTATCAGATCTCACCCTCGTAAGTGACGTGAAGGGATTGACAACCCCTAATCGCGTTGGTTGCGAGTAGCTAACGTTTTGTGTAGGTACGAGGGACTTGTGCGTGGTCTCCTACTGGATTGATACCTTGGTTCTCAAAAACTGAGGGAAATACTTACGCTACTTTGCTGCATCATCCTCTCCTCTTCTGGGAAATCCAACGCAGTGCTCAAGAGGTAGCAGGCCCCGGGGGCGCCAGCTTAAGCGTGCCCTCGGCAGGGCGTTGCTGAACTTGGGGAGACCCATCCGGACTGGATCCGGAAGGGGAACATCATTTATATAGAACCACTCTGAAGGCCAGTTTTCTGGTGCCTTCTCAGGAGTGCCGGACAGGTATCCGGTCTCGGTAATGCGCCATACTTCGGCCCCGCCCACTTGATATAGGGACTCTCCCTGGGTGCGGGGGACAAGGCAGAACAGCTTCCTTCATAATCCGAAGTGTGGTTCGCAGCCTAAAAACAGCTCGCAAAGTGCAACATACCCCGCTATGTGTAGAATGGAGGCTGGGGTAAGATTGTGTAACTGGAGGCCGTAGAACTCCAGGAGCCCGCGAAGAAACGGGTGGATAGGAAACCCGACGCCCCTTAGCAGATGCGAGATGAGGCATATCCGCTCCTCCGGAGACGGGTTAGGAGATCCCTCAGCTTGTTCCCCTCCATCGTAAGTGGCTATTCCAGCTTGGACGAGGACCATGAATGCCGGTGGGAGAAACCCTTGGGTTTGTAACTTCACCAAACGGCTGTGGGGAACTGAGCACTCTCCCCAATCCCCCGACATAGAGCGAGGAGGGCAAGCAGAAGAGTTGCGACGGCCGGCCATGTTGGAATGGCATTTCGCGAAGCGCTCTAGGATGCTAGCTCAAGGGAGGAGAGTGAGGTTTTGATCTGAGAATCCCTTTCCATTCAAACAGACGGTTGGCCCGGAGGATCGAGGGTGGTAAATGCAAAAATACCTCGACTCCTCGCTTTCGCTCGACACGTGGAGATGGTCATTACTGAGGCGCTGAAGCCGAGGAGCACAACATTGATCGGAGGCCGGACACTATTCGTCGTAACCGGTACTTTGGAGTATTCGGAGAAGGAACCCGCCTTGCAATGCAAAGACAATACTACGCGTCGGACTCATCATCATTGAAGCCCGGTTCAGGGGCTACTGAGGGAGTCCTAGATTAGGGGGTATCCGGACAGGCGGACTGTGTACAACGTCCGGACTATTGAAGCATGAAGATACAAGACTCAAGACTTCGGCCTGTGTCCGGATGGGACTCTCCTTTGCGTGGAAGGCAAGCTTGGCGATCCGGATATTATATTTCCTTCCTTGTAACTGACTCCATGTAAGCCCTAGCCCTCTCCGGTGTCTATATAAACTGGAGAGGTTGGCCCTTAGAAGGCCGATCACAATTACAATCATACCATCATAGGCTAGCTCTTAGGGTTTAGCCTCTACGATCTCGTGGTAGATCTACTCTTGTACTACCCATATCATCAATATTAATCAAGCAAGAAGTAGGGTTTTACCTCCATCGTAAGGGCCCGAACCTAGGTAAACATCTGTGTCCCTCGCTTCCTATTACCATCAGTCTTGACGCATAGATCGGGACCCCCTACCCGAGATCCGCCGGTTTTGACACCGACAACAATCGCAGTAGTTCTCCCAGCGCTACCTTAGCCGATAGAACGGAACATAAGGTACCAAAACATGGGAGCCGGGCAAACCCAACCAATGACCCAAGACATGATTCGGAGCTGATGCATATAATGCTATAAGTTAGGGGTGCCGAGCGACCGAAAAGGTGGTCGGGCTTTATTTGCCATTCTGTGAAGCCCCTGGCATAACCGGGTGTAACACGAAGCGTGGCTGTCTTTTTTTGGCAAAAAGGCGTCGGCGATAAACCACGGCCGGTAAGTGTTTTTTTAGGTCTACGCTTTGTAGTAGGATGGTATGTCTATGCATATGAGTATGATGTATGATTATGAAAAGAGGTGTTTTTTTGGCGGAACCTGTGATGGCCGGACTGGAGGGGGTTGTGAGTGGATCAAGAGTGAATCCGAACTTCCTTCTACCTGCATGTTCCTACCATTGTGTGTCCGGGCTGATTCCACGCGGGCAATCCTGTTCTGCGTCAAAGTTAGTTTGTAAAGGCAAATGCTTGAGGCAGTTGAATGTCCTCTTGTGGTTGGTCTAAGGGTTCTTGATCGGACCCTGGTAAATCCAGCCGTTATACCGTGAAGTGGTGCGGACTCCTTAGTTGGTGTCCGCATAGTTGGTTGTCATATCAAAATTTTGATAGGCATGTGCGACTCGCTACTCCGGCAGCTTTATGATTTCCGCTCTAAGGGCGGGGTCCGGCCTTGCCAGTGGGCGTGATTACATCACACGGTGTTGGCCTGAGTGGTTTACCATGTGGAATCTAGTCAAAGTGGTTCATCCCGTTAGCATACGGTAAATTACTGCATGGTGGGAAGGTGCCGAAGATTTATTATTTGGTGTGTCATTTTTTGGTGATCCGAAGACAACTGTTAGAGTGGTGGGCCAATAAAACTAGGCCTTTGCGCCCGGCATCTTTTAGAAGATGTTATTTGTGGCTTCATACCCGTGGGGGCTTTATGTGTTATGGAGCCCCCGGACTACTAGGTCTAGAGGTACTGCGATTGAATTGATGTGGTCGATGTGATCATGGGCGATCGGACGTACTTTTATGCTCTAGGGGGGGGGTCTCTTGACTAGGCTCCTCCCCTTATTGTTTCCGGCACACGACCAGCCGCTTTGTTTTGAGGATCCAGCATTCTCTATTGGTATGTTTTGCCGTCCTTCTAGGAGTACCGTGAATTTCACACGGTTGATCGAGTGTGTAGCTTGGGTCGAATAGGTTGAGCTGTTCTTTGTCCATTTATTGGACTGGGAGTTGCTGGACTTGGCACCAGTTTCCCTGACTTGACATTTATGACCATTGCACCGAGGCTTGAGGATACCTCTTCGTGTATCCTTCTTACTGTCTTGTACCGTAGTGATGTGTGGACGTCGGGGTGTGTGCCTTTGGTTCTCCTGCTTACATTGAGGTAGCCAGTTGTGCCGCGTATGCCCTTTATGAGGGTGGTCGAGTCCGTACTTTTCGGTGGCCAGGATCTTGGTCCACCTATCCACTAGCAGGTCTTGGTCAGCTTTAAGCTACTCTTGCTTCCTTTGCAGGCTCCTTGTGATGGCCATGAGCCGTCGCTTGAAGCGAACTTGTTCCACTGGATCTTCAGGAACGCCAAACTCATCATTGCAGAGGCTTACCTTGTCTTCGGAGGGGGGTGTATAGTTGTCCCTCTCCAAGTATCCCACTGTGGCCGGTCCGGCCTGCTTGAAGGTAGGCCGATCAGGGTTGTATTCCTCTTCGGCACCATCCGGATTGCTTTCATAGCCAGGGCCGGTGTTGCCGTGGCGGGGCTTGGAGCGGCACCAACGATGCCCATGCTTTGCTTTTCTCCCTGAGGGGTTATCCTCCGTTGCCTCGTCGCGATTGGTTTCCTTCGGAGTGTCCACCATGTATATATCATATGAGGAGGTGGATGTCCACCGCCCTGTGAGCGGTAGCTCCTGTAATTCTCCTGCATCGTCGTCCATACCGTCGATGTCTTCGGAGTCGAAGTCAAGCACGTTGGTTAAATCATCGACCGTGGCAATGAAGTGGGTGGTGGGTGGGCTACGAATTCCTTCGTCGCCTGCTTCCCACTCAAGCCGGACATAATTCGGCCCAGAGCCTCCTGACAAAGAGAGAGACTTTAATGAGTTCAGCATGTCGCCAAAGGGCGAGTGCTGGAAGATGTCTGCAGCGGCAAACTCCATTACCGGAGCCCAACCAGGCTCGACTGGCTCGACGGTGTGCGGACCGGAACCAACAACCGGATACGAGTTCGGGGGTCCGGGGTTACAGGTTTCCACAGAGGTGAGACCTGTGTTTGGCTCCACCGCCGATGAGTGTGCAGCCTGCAGGGCGGGGTCCACTCCTCCGTCCTTAGGCAATGCCACTTGCTCCAGATTTAGATCTGAGGCTACTGCAGGGGTGATATCCCGAGCTTCTCCGATAGCAGGTCTAAGCTGTGCTCGTCGTGACTGTTCGGTGCTCCTGGCGCAGGCCCAAATCCGTCGAAGATCAAGTTTCCCCGAATATCCGCCATGTAGTTCAAGTTTCCAAAGCTGACCTGGTGGCCAGGGGCGTTGGTATCGATCTGCTCCAGATGGCCAAGCGAATTGGCCCGCAGTGCGAAGCCGCCGAACACGAAGATCTGTCCAGGGAGAAAAGTCTCCCCCTGGACCGTGTTGTTGACTATTGAAGGCGCCATCAAGCCCTGAAGTGACGACACAGAGGAACTCTCAATGAAAGCACCAATGTCGGTGTCAAAACCGGCGGATCTCGGGTAGGTGGTCCCGATCTGTGCATCTAGGTTGATGGTAACAAGAAGCAAGGGACGCAATGTTTACCTAGGTTCCAACCCTCTCGATGGAGGTAAAACCCTACTTCCTACTTGATTAATATTGAAGATGTGGGTAGTACAAGAGTAGATCTACCACGAGATCGTAGAGGCTAAACCCTAAGAGCTAGCCTATGATGGTATGATTGTAATTGTGATCGGCCTTCTAAGGACCAACCTCTCCAGTTTATATAGGCACCGGAGAGGGCTAAGGTTCACATGGAGTCGGTTACAAGGAAGGAAACAAAAAATCCGGATCGCCAAGCTTGTCTTCCACGCAAAGGAGAGTCCCATCCGGACACGGGCCGAAGTCTTGAGTCTTGTATCTTCACGCTTCAATACTCTGGATGATGTATATAGTTCGGCTGTCCGGATACCCCCTAATCCAGGACTTCCTCACCATGCATGCATGAATATAACGGAGATCTGCGCGGTGTGGTTTGGAAATGAGCATGTTGTAATGTATACACATTGAACAAGGTCAGACTGATTTGAATTTGAAATACTGATGGCAGACATCATTTGGCCACGTCGCATCCGTGCATGGACACACTATTCTAATTGGAGATGATGGGTGGCTTTCACATCACATACTCTATATCTATACCCCTATATATATATATATTATATTTTATATTTTTTATATTGTGTGCGGGTAACTTTAACTTTGAAAGATGGTCGTTGGATGAGGCGAATCCGATGGTCCAAAGATGGCAAATTTGAGCACTATTGGTCGTTGGATATCATCTAGATTCCACCAGATTTTGCCACATGTATAATCTAGAAGACTCCATGATTGAACTTAAGCATAATGCACAAACATCAAAACACAAGCACTTCTTCTTTGTTCTAGAATCTTCCGTATCAGAATTGCCCAAATGTTTTCCTACATGATTTGCCATTATTTTTTTACTTTATGTCTTACAACACACAATTCCATGAATCCTATAATAGATTAGCTTTCTTATAAAAACTAGATGATTTTGAATGAAATGAACTATAAGAATTAAAGAAACATCTAAATCATGCATATATGACTCAAAACTTACATGCTATAATGTGGTGTTTATTCATAATTTGGTTGCCAAATCTCATGCGTGCAATGCACGGGTACCTTACTCTAGTCTAAATGGTCTTTGTGTGTGTGTTGTGCGTGTTGAGGTGCAAATTGTCTATTTTTTGGGTACACGTTAAGCTTGTTCTCCCGAAATTTCAAGCCGCGCCTTGTTATGCCGAAAATTCAAGCTAGCGTCTCTGTCTATCATGCAGCGAAACTCCCGCCTCTTCAACCTGCGCCTTGTTAGCCCGAAATATTTAAGATATATCTTTGTCTCGTTGTGCTCCGATAACTCCCTCCATCTCAAACCTGTGCCTCGCTATTTCAAAATTACAACACGCGCGAGAACTCCCACCTCCTGTGAAATCCCGACACGTGAAATGCCCGTGGTACCCCTGAACCGAAAGAACCGCCTCAAATCGGTGGGGGTACTTTTGTAACTTACCCCACATTTCGGACAAGCGCGTCCCTAAGCCATGGTTCCCCACTGCCATCCCATCCGCCCACCCATTCATACACCGATGCCGTGAAAACCCACCACAAAGCCCCACACCCTGCTCCGTCCGCCACCCAGCCGGAGCCTCTTCCCCGACGACATCGTCCACAGCAACACCTCAACGTCCCTCATCCACCATACCAGATGAGGATCCATCATTGATATTGTTGTCCCGCCGATTCAGCCACCCCGTCCTCCACCTCCAAGGAGCTACCCCGAGGTTCCCCTCGTCTTTCGCACCACCTCCATTCCCACAACGGCGTCTTCACCTGCACCATCGGAAGAGCATCATCATCACCATTTCCTCGGATGAAGCTACGGCCTAATCGGCGCCACCAAAGACGTTGTACACTAATCGCCGCATTTTCTTCTTGATTCGATCTCATGGTGCTGCCGGCGCTCGGTCCTGAGCCGACACGGCATGGCTCCATCCACGGTGGCGTCACCGACCACTTCCTCCATGACGTCACTCCCTCGGCGGCGATGTCCACATCAGTAGGAGCTGATGCTGCTTTAGCTCTCGTTCGCGTTGCTGCTCTGCTCTTGCTCTCGGTCCCCTGCCTGGTCTACTCTTGCTATTGCTCTTGTTGGCGCTGCTGCTCTCGCTCTTGCTCTGGCTTGTGATGCTACTTCGATTTAGCTACACTTCAGTCGACTGAATCGACTTTTGGTTCAGTCAATTTTGGGGGGTGGGGGGGCTCGCCGGGGTGAAGGAAGAACCAGCCGCAGCGGGGAGGGGGCTCGCCGAAGAGGTACCCCACTATCTATCTTACGGTTCAGGGTGGGGGCAGTGGTCACCGGCGGTGGCGGGGCGTTGGCAGGGCGGTGGCATGGGGATCGCCGGAGAAAAAGCTCGGGCCTAGAGGGATGGCCGGGGCAGCGGCGGACTGGCTGTGGGGAGTGTTTTCTTGGCGGGCGGGGCGGTGCACCGCCGGCCGCGGGCAGCGGGGTGCTGCTGTTTGGCCGGTGGTGGCTAGCGGCTCGGGGTGGAGGTTGAAGATGAACTGCAGGCCCTTGATTTCGTATCCAACGGCTGTAAAATCGACTGAACAGAGATGAAAAAGTCAGTCGACCGACGTGTAGCCTCACCTTGCTAGTGCGTTCAGTTTCATAGCAAAATTCAGTTTCGACAGCAAAATTTAGTTTCGACAGTTAAGTTCAGTTTCGACAGGTAAGTTTAGTTTCGATAGTTAAGTTCAGAGATGAGCGGCTGATGTATTTTACATCTAGCACTTTGTGGTTATGTATTTTACGTCTGTATTGGAGATGCTATTATAATTCCACTCAGCTTGACGTTGTCTCTCTTGTCCTGCTTCAACCTCGGCGTCGTACAACTCACCGGAGCTGCTCCAACAAAGAAACCCTCCATCACAGTGGAGCAGTACCTCGGGCTCCATCTCCAGACGCCTAAGATCTTCTTCCCCTCCTCCGACATCCAAGTCAGCCGGAGCATCCTCACCGGCCAACCCAATCACAGTGAGATCGACATGGCTTCGCCAAAGAGGTTGTACACTTGTTGCATCTCTTTTTTACTCTACATGTTATATATATTGTCCACTGAGCACTCGTAGTAATGGGAAATACGATTATTTTATCCTACTATATGACAAGCAGTGAGGTACCAGGCAACTTAGCTATCCGTGATGGACTCTCTTGAACGCCATCATTATTTATCTCTGCGTGTTTGAGCTATGCATTTGTCGATGGGCCTGGGAGTTGAGCTAGCACTACTGGAATCTGGTGGCAGATGGCAAAGGCATGGTCGGCGGATGGCAAAGGCTTTGCCATCTGCCAGCAGATGGCAAATAGTTTGTCTGAAACCCTGCCGGCAAATGCTTCTTTGCCGTCTGCTGGCTGATGGCAAAGAGCCTGTGCCTTTGCCATCAGCTGGCAGATGGCAAAGCCTCTTAACGGGGTTAGCCCCGTTAGAAGGCTAATGGCATACTTTGCCATCTGCCAACAGATGGCAAAGGCTTCAGGCTCTTTGCCGTCTGTCAGCAGATGGCAAAGGTTGCATGCTTGGCTGTCTGCCAGCAGATGGCAAAGAGCTTTGCCATCTGCTGGCAGATGGCAAAGGGCCCAAATAGGCCAGCCCAAAATTTACATGTTGATGACACGTGGCCTCTTTGCCATCTGCCAGCTGATGGCAAAGTGCCTATATTGCCCCATTTAATTTTGTTTTTTCTTATATCAATTCATTTTCACAGAAAATCAAAAACAAATATATTTATATGACCAATATAGCATATTCAACACCTATTACCAATAGTCATGAACACATATATATCGAACACATATCCAACACATTTTACCAATAGTAGCAAGTTATATCCATACATATACATAGTTTCATCAATATTACACAGTTTCATCATAGGTAGCAAGTTTCACAAAGTCAAAACAAAAACTAAAGACAAGCACTCCATCAACCCAAGCTTCCATGATCTGAAGCAAATCTACAAAATGGGAAAGAAGAAAGTTAGAAGAAGAACACTAGAAGAAGAAGATTATTATGATGCAACTAAAATGTGAAGATTTTTATGATGCAACTTATATCTATAAAATAGGTCATTTTGGAGCATGGTTATTATGTCATTTTTGAGCTAACTAAGCATACTAAGTCATTTTGGTGTAAAAAATGCTAAGTTATGTTGCACCAAATTAAAGATCATTTGCAATGTCTCATTAGCATGAATGCACGGGGAGGTCGTCGAACACTAGACCCACATAGCGACGAAACAACTGCACATTTGAATCCACCTGATCAACACAAATATATTATGATGTTTTTCATAACAAAATCAGAAAATATATGACCTAACTCATAGTTCATAAATATATGACCCCATCGGCCTATGGAAGGCCGAAAAGCACCTGTTCAGTCAACACGAAGCCGAAGAGGTGTCGGGGGTCGGGGGTGTTGTGTCTGGGTGTCGTGGTATCAAAGGGACAAAGATAAATTCTATCCGGCAAAAGTGGACTGTAAAGAAAAGCATGCTACATGATCCCCAAAACATCTATAAGCATATCCTAAATCTTTACTGAATCTTCTAAGCTTGATGTCAGTGTGTATAAGATATTGCTTAAAAGATCACTTTCTGGTAATGATCGAACATGTAGAAAAACTTTAAAAGACAGCCAAATAAAATGACAAGCACCAGCTTAAAGAGAAATAACTGAATATACAACTTTGTTGAAGCAAGTTTCATTTGTGCTCTCCAGATGGCCATAAATGTCGCCCTTTCGAATGGGAGACGCTCTCCAGATGGACAATCTTATGACGGTTATAAATATGCAAAGAAATGCATATTTATAGATGTCGCCCTTTCGAACGGGAGACGCCTAGGTTATGAGACTTGACATGAAAGCAAAATCTATTGGCATCGGCACGACAACCGAAACAAAGCAAATAGGGGAGGGGGAAGAGATGATAGTCGAGCTCACCCCTAGACCGTTCTTTTTTGCTAGTGCGTGTACTACAGTGCCACAATATTCCCAGTTAAGAGAAGTTATAATAAAGACGAATAACCAGTTTTGTTATATGTCATACAACAAAAGTTTACGCATATGAACCGTATAGCAGTACATTTGCACACATATACCACTAGCAGTATAACTACATACATATAGCAGTACATTTTCTGCATAGCCAAAAAATTCATTTCACTATTCTGAAATTTTTTCACACATTAGCAGTCAATAGTCGTCAACCCGTGTGACTGCACAGGCTAGTTATTAGAGATAAATATAATTTAATCACAATTGATATGTCTTGAAACTATGCAAAGGCTTACTATCCCTGTGGCAAACATACATACATTCCTACTAAAAGTAAATACCATATACTTATTTGATCCATAAGGTATGAAATACAATAGGAATACCCGGTTTGTGGTTTTGTGGAAGTAAATTGAAAAACAACATATAGGCATCTTCATATATAATTGAACTTATAACACACATGTATACATATTGTAATTAGAAGAAGAAAAATACAGTGGTAACTCATCTCAGTTAGTAATTGTAGACCATTTACTGAAAGCAAGAAAATCTCTGAAAACTACATGAGGCATTTTAGGGTTATTTAGTTCCAATGGTTGAACATGTTTCTAACTTTGATTCAAAACTTCAAAGCTCTTTGAAGCAACATAGATTGGGTTTAGAAGCTAGAATCATACAAACTGATAGTATAGGAACATATATTATCTTACTATATAATAAAAATATCGATGCTTGTCAATTTAGTTCCTGATCAGCAGTACAAAAAACCAAAATAGTCAAGGATAAACAATGAAACCCATGAAAATTCAAATATCAAACTAAAACAAGATTGATTGCCTGCGCCTACACTAAAAGTAGAAGAAAAATATCAACATGTGACACTAAAGAATGAGAAAGAACTGTAGAAACCAATGCATGCTAGATGCTAATTCTCGACTATGACAAGCATAATTAAATTAGAAAGGTGCAGTCATGAAGACCAAACAAGTGTACATATGGCATCCCCATTCTCTAATAGTGAAAATAGAATAGGCATCCAAAGTAAAAAAATCAATTCCTATGTGTTAAGGCTGGAAGAAATATTCTAATATAAGCGATAATTCAGCGATGCAAAACCAATTTAAAATTTCCATTCCTACAAATGTAGATGAAATAATAAAGCTACACATTCAGTATGCTATTTTATTTGGATATACTAATGAGAAAATTAGGCAAGTGGGAAACCACTTCATACCACATTTAATTACAGGTGAGCTTATCGAAAAAACACTTATGCACTTTACCTTTTCAAAAGAAGGAAACATTTATGCAACTCTTCGATAACTGAATCAAATTTCAGGTGTATATACGCTATAAGAAGAACAAAGTCAGTTTTTCCATTCTTCGCTACATGAGGGAGGATGAAGATGGAGGATTGAAGCAACAAGCTGTAAATTGGAAGATAAAGGTTGACTGAAGATATAATCTGTGTGTTGCTTACCTTGGCATCTTGGTATCAAGTGCGCCCGCTGTCACTTGACGTCTTGACCACCACTGCTACCATCTATCCCAGCTACTGCAGCATGCACTGCCATTTAGAAGAAAAAGACCATTCATGCATAGAAAAATCATTGCTGCAACTTGGAACGGCATGTTCTAGTAGCAATCCTAGATATACAAAGAGAGGCTTAGTCAGAAATTAGTTTGGTGTCACACTACTATCGGGTGTTGCAAACAGATGTCAATGATATGCAAGTTTCTCTTTGTTAAGAGCGGTATCCATTTAGGTGTCCCCTTTGCATCATACTATGGAAATTCAGTTCTGATTCACCATCTACCCAGACTAATGACTAGACATATCATTTATAATTAATATGAAATCATCATGAGAAGACTCTATAGTGGAAATTACTTTGAAGGTTATTATTGTGCAACCCAAAATTTCTGCAATGAAATGGGGAAGCAACTTTTTACTGAAAAAATGAGCCTATCTGAACAAATCTGAGCATCACAAAATTATTATAAGCAGATTTACAACATTATCCACAATCAGATTGTTTGCATATCCCGTCGAAATTTATCCACACACACACACACACATACATTGACACCGCCATGGGAGGGCTCCTTCGCCTAACGCCGCGTGCCGACCCGCCTGCGCGTGGGGGAATCGTCGGATCCGCCCGGATCTAGGCGCAACGAGGGTCACCGGAGGAGCAGCGAGGCGAGCTTGGGACAGGCCTCCATGGTGGCCTCCTGGCCTCCTGGCGACGGGGTACGTCTGCGGGGGAGAGAGATGGGTGAGGGAGTAGGGGAGGAGAGGAGAGAGGGCGGTGGCGCAGGGGCTCACCATAGCTTGGGAGCGTCGCTCGGGCATCAATGGCGTCGGGGCTAGCTCCTTTGAGACATGGGGTCGCAGCTCCTTGAAGAAGGCGCGTCGGACAGCGACGAAGATGGGATCCGGTGGGAAATAGACCGGGCTGACGGGGGCGGGGTGGTGGGCGGCCTGGATCCGGAGCAGCGACCGATGGGGACTGGCGCGGCCGGCCTTGATCCTTGGGGTGGCGGGCGGTGACCGGCGGGGAGGCGCAAATGGTCAGTCTCCTCCCTCGCGGTGGGGCGAGAATGGACCGGCGGGATGGCCTATCCTCCGGCCATTTAGGGGAAACCGATGGCGGCGGCGAACCCTATTCAGCACACACGGGAGTGGGCTGAGACTGATTCAGGGTGGCTGGGTTTTTTTTAGGGAGGCGGGGGGTTTTCTTTTCTTTAATTTTTCACTCTTTGCTTTTTTTAGCAAGGAGAGAGATAGTCCCATCTCTTTGCCATCTGCCAGCAGATGGCAAAGAATCTTTGCCGTCTGCTGGCAGATGGCAAAGAGGTGGGGCTGGTATGCCGTTACACTCTTGACGGTCATAGGATTTGCCAACCTCTTTGCCATCTGCTGGCAGATGGCAAAGATTATTTGCCATCCACTAGCAGATGGCAAAGAATTGGCTGATGGCAACCATGTTCTTTGCCGTCTGTTAGTTCTTTGCCATATGTTTTTTATAGCAGATGGCAAAGACGTTCTTTGCCATCAGCTGGCAGATGGCAAAGAGCTGGCTGATGGAAAATTCCCTGTTTCCAGTAGTGTAGTATGGCAGTGGCCTGGGTCCAAAGTAATAGAAGTAGCACAAAAACATTTTTTTAGTGTAGGATTTTCCTTGCTCAAGCCTGCCTACTAGAATCGCCAGTGCTTGAAAGGAAAAGTGAATGAAAAACATAGGAATTGGAAAGTTTCCTATGGTACTACTTTTCATGAATTTGGTGCAAAGGAATTGAGCAAAGGAAAACTGTAGGATTTGTTCCTTTAGTGTCTCCTCGAAATAAAAACCATAGGAATTCTAATTTCCACATGTCCTCCTTTTCATATTCCTATTCATCAAGCACAAGACTAAGAGATAGTAGCATAATAGCATTATAACCGTACATTTTATTGTAGTTCGACTTAATCTCACCATGCTTTTTTGCATCCTATGATCTTCCCATTGTTGTGAATCAAACACCCAGATTGGCAGAAATCCTGTGTTTTTAAATTCTCTATTTTGCACGTGCATTCCTATCCTATTTCTGTCTATTTCCTATCCCTGCATTGTTAGAATCCTCAAATTCAAACGAGCCCTTACTCAATTACTTCTGTTACAGATATGTGTCAAAGAAAACCTTGTGTGGTTTGTCCTGCTCCTGTGGCGTTGTGTTCCACCCCAGCTCAGCTGCTCCAATGATGGAAGGGTTCACCACAGCAAGGATCCGCTCTCCAGATTGTCTTTCGCCGCCACAGATCTTTTTCCCCGCCGCCGGTAGCCACGACAACTGCATTACCATCATCAACTGAGCAGATGACCTTGAGGACTACACGGGTCCGCAAGAGAGGTCGCACTCTTCCGTGTCTGCTTATGTTATGCGTCGCTTAATATGATGACATGCTACATTATCATCGTGTTCACCTATTAGACTCCGAGTCAGGTCCAAAGTAATGCTGAAACTTGAGTTTTTAAATGGTTGTGGGGTACATATTGGGGCAACAATTAGTACTATATGTATACTATCTGGTTAATCTTGGGTGTCTACTATGAGTTTCATGTTGGGTGCAAACAAATATTAAAGGAGCCATTATCTGTATTTTTTAACTAAAGCTATTATCTGCCTGGTATCATTGGTTTTGGGTCTATCCAGAGTTTGCTACCATCACTCTGGATTTGTGCATGCACTCCTTACATAATCTCACTATGTTTTATTCCTATGCATGCCAGTTATTTTACACAATGGAACTGATCATGTAGAGCAAAAGAGACGAGCCTTGCATGCCAATAAAATTTCATGCAGACGTCGCTCCATGGTGGGCACAAAGGCAGCCCCCCTCCACCCATTTCGGATCGTAGTCAAGAGGAAGATAACTGTTCTGAGGGGGATTCAGAAGGAGAAGACCACTCCTATTTACCCCATGAGGTCTTCTCTCTAACTTGGCATGCTGATGTTGGTAATATCATGCATATGGTGCCTTGCATTGCTTACTGTATACATTAAAGATGTCATCTGCTTAGTTTAGACATGCTTTGTGTCAATGCCATCTGTTTAGTTTCTTTATCGTATATGTGAATCATGCAATGCCATCTTGTTTAGCCAGGCATCATATATGTGAATTTTGCAATGCCACCCTGGTTAGACAGTCATCTTATATGTGAATTATATCATGCCATCATTTTTGTATTACGTGTTAAATTTGTCAACAATTTTAGTACAATCAATTACTCTTCCTGTGCATCAGCCATTCGATACGGTCATTGAACAATATGGAGTGGAAACAAGGTCTTTAGAGCAGACAATGCTATCTGATGAAGCGCATGTCTTGCTGGTTACCGATAGCTCCTCAAAGGAGGATTCAGAGACAGATGACCAGTCATATCCCCCCCCCCCCGAGGTGCATGCTCTAACTTGGCAGGGTTATGTTGCTCATATCGTGCGTATGGTATCTTAAATTGCTATGTCATTTGCTTAGTTTGGACATGCTTTGTGTGAATGCCACCTATTTAGTGTCTAATTATCATATATGTGAATTCTGCAATGCCATCTTGTTGCAAAACATTATATATGTGAATTATGAAAAGTTATCTTGTTGCAAGGCATTATGTATGTGAATTATGCAATGCCATGCTGTTTAGGCAAGCGTCGTATATGTGAATTATATCATGCCGTCCTTTTTTTGTATTTCTCATTGCTTTTGTCGACAATGTTTATATATTCAACTGCTCTTCCTGTGCATCAGCCATTTGAATTGGTGATGGAGAAATCTGGAGTGAAAACAAGGTCTTCAGAGCAGACAATGCTACCTGCTGAAGCCGATATCTTGCTGGTTACATATAGCTCTTCAAAGGAGGATTCAGAGGCAGATGACCAGTCCTATTATTCCCATGAGGTGTATGCTCAAACATGGCAGGGTTATATTACTCATATCATGCATATGTTGTATTGCAATGCTTAGTTTTTACATCATATAAAAAATATTGAATGCCATCTCCTTAGTTGACACATCATATATGCGATTGCCCTCTGCTCACTTCCTTAGTATATAAATCATATATTTGAATTATGTCATGCCATAATGTTTACATAGACATCATGTATCTGAATTATGGCATGCCAACCCATTTTCTAAAGACATAATATAGTTATATCATCTCATCTTGTTTACATAGTCATCATATTTTAAATTATGTCATTCTATCTGTGAATTATATCATGCCATCATGTTTCCATCGACGGCATGTTTGTGATTTATGGCATGCCAACCACTTTAATAGACACATCGTATAGTTATATCATGTCATCCTGTTTACATAGTCATCATATTTTGAAGTATGTCATTCTATCCTATTTAGTTAGCCATCATACATGTGAAATTGTGTCATGCTATCCTGTTTAATTAGCCATCATATATGTGAAATTATGTCCTGCTATTCTGTTTGGTTAGACAACATAAATGTGAATTATTTCATGCCCTGTTTTCTTCCCTACTATCCATTCCACCTGTCTATCTTACAATGTCTGTACATTCAATTACTTTTCTTGTTTATCAGCCATTTCAACTGGAGGGAGTGATGGCAGTATCTGTGGGAGTAAAAACATGGTCTTCAGAAAAGATCGTGCTACCTATTGATGCAGATAGAACCACGGTTGTACTTTCCCAAGAACCAGCCCCACCACACATAACCCACACTCATGCAGATTGTACCCCTACCCAGTTGGACAGAGAACCAGCTACACCCCTTCTAACCCCAACCCCAGCAGATAGACACCCAGTTCCCGTTGACACAGCACCATCTCCACCATAAAGCACCCAAACACGAGCAGTTAGTAAGGCAACTGCAGTGCCCAAAGCACGAGGACCACCACTCCGAACCCCAAGTCAACGCTTAAAGCAGAAGAAGAATTGTTCTCAGGTCAGGTTCTGTAGCTATGGTTCATACTACTTTGCTCTTGCATCGCTGTATTTACTCGTACCAACTAATTTCAAATTTGAAGGATGCAATTGAAACTCCAATGGAGGAATAGATATGTTTTAAACCTGTTTCTTTAACGTGTTTGGCTGTTTGCTGTTGTAACTAGCTCTATGCTGATTTTAGTTTCAATTGAATAAACAGTTATGTTCTCATGCCATGCACATTACAAGTGTTGTTATTGTTGTGTAGTTTCCCACACTTATATTCTTCCTATGCTGCTTTGTCTTAAATAGATATGATTTGAACTGTATCTATCTTGATTTGGCAACATAAACTAGAATGATATAGACCATACAGTGACCATACTACATAGATATATATTTGTTTCATGTTGTTATCCTGTCCACCTTACTACTGAACTGGTTTACCAAAATGAGTTTCATATACTACATTGTAAACCTGTGATGTGTTTGTTTGTTTCTCTTTTAGAACGCGGATAAAATATTGGAGAAGAGTACCCCATTATGCAATGGTAAAGGAAGTAATGCAGATAAGGTTAGAGATAGTGAGACATCCCTGTTGGTCTCCAAGAAAGCTGATAAAAACTATATTGAAGACACTGAGACAACCCCAAAGTCCCGTCTTGATGTAGTGTTCGAGTTACTAGCTACTACTGCTGGCACCGGCTCTTCGAACTCGTTGCCTGAATCAGTTCGGCTTCTTGAGTCTCAACTTCAAGTTGAAAGACATCGATCGGATGTTATGCGACAGAAAGCCGAAGGACTGAGGAAGTCCCTGAAGAATTTAGATGCATACTTTCTGGTGCAACAGCAAGTGCTGGAGGACTTAAGCGCCAAACAAGAGAAAGTTAATAAGCTTGCTAAGCATCTTGCCATCATTATGGGTACCCAGGATATTGTTTCTTGAGCTCTTCTGAAGTGGTTTCAGTTCTGGACTTGTTTTGCTGCGACATTTATATGCTGTCGTGTTCCCTATATTTGCACTGGTGGCGAACTTTGATGCCCAGTGGATGTAATATGTGTAATAGCCATGATAGCCTAGCGTCAGTTGCTTGCTTATTTATTTCCTTATTGTCTTGTTTATTTCTTTGCTTGTAGTCAGTCCGCGGTTTGCTACTGGTCGCAATAACCTATTTTTTTAAAGTAGGCCACAATAACCATGGGCTACATATTTACTGTAGTTACCATTTCCCTCCTACGGGCCGTAGAAACAATGGGCCTTCTATGTGTCATAGAAACAATGGGCCTTATATGGGTCATAGACATAATGGGCCTTCTACGGGCCGTATCATCAGTGGGCCTTGTACGGGCCGTATGATCGGTTGGCCAAACATGGGCCAATAACAGACCGCATTATGGTCATAAACGGGCTAGAGTTGGAATCGTCTGTTCATCGGCCGACCATAATGGGTCGTCGTTAATTGGACGTATTTGATGACACTATGAAAACGGCCCAACGTATTAACGGGCCACAAAACGGGCTGACTGTAACCTCGGGCTAAATTTAGCCCACAGGCAGAAAATGACAGTAACGGGCCATAAGTAAACGAATGTTGGAAATGAGCCCAAGAGTAAATGGGCTCTGAGAAGGCCGAAAGATAACAAGGGATGGAAACATCCCAACGGAATAACGGGCCGTTAATGGGTATAAAGTGATACACTATTCATTACGGGCCAGTTTCACCACGGGCCGTTAATGGGTATAAAGTGATACACTGTTCATTACGGGCCAGTTTCACCACGGACCGTTAATGGGTATAAAGTTATACACTGTTCACTGCGGGCCAGTTTCACCACGGGCCGTTAATGGGCCAAGAGTTACAAAGGGCCTCATATGGGTTGAAAGACGTCATGGGCCAGAAGTGAAAACGGGCCGGAATCATATTGGATGGCCCAGATGATGCTACTAGGCCTAATTCGAATAGGGCGTAACGGGCCTTGGGTTAGTGATACGTCCATTTTGCATCATGTTTTTATATCAATATTTATTGCATTATGGGCTATTATTACACATTATGTCTCAATACTTATGGCTATTCTATCTTATTTTACAAGGTTAACCATGAAGAGGGGGAATGTCGGCAGCTGGAATTCTGGCTGGAAAAGGAGCAAATATTGGAAACCTATTCTGCACAGCTCCAAAAATCCTGAAAATCCACGGAAGTCATTTTTGGAATTAATAAGAATTATTGAGCGAAGAAAACACCAGAGTGGGCCCACACCCTGGCCAGGAGGGTGGGGGCACGCCCACCCCTACTGGGCGCGTCCCCTGTCTCCTGGGCCCCCTGGTGGCCGTCCGGTGCCCACTTCTGCTATATGAAGGCTTTTACGCTAGAAAAAAATCATAAGCAAGCTTACGGGATGAAACTCCGCCGCCACGAGGCGGAACCTTGGCGGAACCAATCTAGGGCTCCGGCGGAGCTGTTCTGCAGGGGAAACCTCCCTCCGGGAGGGGGAAATCATCACCTTCGTCATCACCAATGATCGTCTCATCAGGAGGGGGTCAATCTCCATCAACATCTTCACTAGCACCATCTCCTCTCAAAACCCTAGTTCATCTCTTGTATCCAATCTTGTATCAAAACCACAAATTGGTATCTGTGGGTTGCTAGTAGTGTTGATTACTCCTTGTAGATGATCCTAATTGGTTTACTTGGTGGAAGATCATATGTTCAGATCCTTAATGCATATTAATACTCCTCTAGTTATGAACATGAATATGCTTTGTGAGTAGTTACGTTTGTTCCTGAGGACATGGGTGAAGTCTTGCTATTAGTAGTCATGTGAATTTGGTATTCATTCTATATTTTGATGAGATGTATGTTGTCTCTCCTCTAGTGGTGTTATGTGAACGTCGACTACATGACACTTCACCATTATTTGGGCCTAGAGGAAGGCATTGGGAAGTAATAAGTAGATGATGGATTGCTAGAGTGGCAGAAGCTTAAACCCTAGTTTATGCGTTGCTTCGTAAGGGGTGATTTGGATCCATATGTCTAATGCTGTGGTTAGGTTTACCTTAATACTTCTTTTGTAGTTGCGGATGCTTGCAATAGGGGTTAATCATAAGTGGGATGCTTGTCCAAGTAAGGGCAGTACCCAAGCACCGGTCCACTCACATATCAAATTATCAAAGTACCGAACGTGAATCATATGAGCGTGATTTCCCATGTGTCCTCGGCAGCACTTTTCTCATTATAAGAAATTGTCCAGGCTTTTCCTTTGCTACAAAAAGGATTGGGCCACCTTGATGCACTTTATTTACTTTCATTGCTTGTTACCTGCTACAATTTATCTTATCACAAAACTATCTGTTACCTACAATTTCAGTGCTTGTAGAGAAAACCTTACTGAAAACTGCTTGTCATTTCCTTCTGCTCCTTGTTGGGTTCGACACTCTTACTTATTAAAAGGACTACGATAGATCCCCTATACTTCTGGGTCATCAAGACTCTTTTATGGCGCCGTTGCCGGGGAGTGAAGCGCCTTTGGTGAGTGGAACTTGGTAAGGAAACATTTATATAGTGTGCTGAAATTTTTTGTCACTTGTTAGTATGGAAACTTATCCTTTGAGGAGCTTGTTCGGGGTATCTTCACGCCGACCAGTAGAGCAAAGAGTTGCTCCTCAACCTACTAAACCTACTAAAAATATTTAATTTGAGATTCCTTCAGGTATGATAGAGAAACTACTAGCTAATCCTTTTGCAGGAGATGGAACATTGCATCCCGATTTACACCTTATCTTTGTGGATGAAGTTTGTGGATTATTTAAGCTTGCAGATATTCCCGATGATGTTGTCAAAAGGAAGGTATTTCCTTTATCATTGAAGGGAGATGCATTGACATGGTATAGGCTATGTGATGATACGGGATCTTGAAATTATAAACTATTGAAGTTGGAATTTCACCAAAAATTCTATCCTATGCATCTTGTTCATCGTGATCGTAATTACATATATAATTTCTAGCCTCACGAAAGAGAAATCATCTATCAAGCTTGGGGGAGGCTTAAGTTAATGTTATATTCATGCCCCAACCATGAGCTCTCAAGAGATATGATTATTCAAAAAATTTATGCTCGGCTTTCTCCCAATGATCGCGCCATGCTTGATACTTCCTGTGCTGGTTCTTATATGCTGAAGACTACTGAATTCAAGTGGGACTTATTGGAAAGAATTAAATTCAACTCTGAAGACTGGGGTTCCGACGATGGTAAGGAGTCAGGTATAACAGCTAAGTTTTATTGTGTTAAATCTTTTATGGATACCGATGCTTTCCATGGATTTAGCGCTAAGTATGGACTTGACTCTAAGATAGTAGCTGCTTTTTTTGAATCTTTTGCTACTCACGTTGATCTCCCTAAGGGGAAGTGCTTTAAATATAATCCTCCCATTGAAGTAAAAGTAGTTGCACCTATTACAGTTGAAGAAAAGACTGTCACTTATAGTGATCCTATTGTTCCTACTACTTATGTTGAGAAACCTCCTTTTCCTGTTAGGATAAAGGATCATGCTAAAACTTCGACTATTGTTCGTAAGAGTAATACTAGGACTTATACGCCTCCTGAGCAAATCAAAGTTGAACCTGGTATTGCTATGATTAAAGATATCTTGGATGATAATTTAGATGGGCATGTTATTTATTTCTATGGTGAAACTGCTAATACTGCTAGACCAGATGCTAAGATACATAGGCATGTTGTAGGCATGCCTGTTATTTCTGTTAAAATAGGAGATCATTGTTATCATAGCTTATGTGATATGGGTGCTAGTGCTAGTGCGTTACCCTATGACTTATATAAAGAAATTATGCATGATATCGCACCCGCTGAAATAGAAGGTATTGATGTTACTATTAAGGTTGCCAATAGGGATACCATTAAGCTAGTTGGGATTGTTAGAGATGTTGAAGTCTTGTGTGGGAAATTTAAATATCCTGCTGATTTTCTTGTTCTTGGTTCCCCACAAGATGACTTTTGTCCCATTATTTTTGGTAGACCCTTCTTGAATACTGTTAATGCTAGGATTGATTGTGAAAAGGATACGGTTACAATTGGCTTAGGGGATATGTCTGCTACGCCTTGAGCTTGTGTTGGTTTTCCTTGAACAGGAAAGGGTGATGCAGCAAAAGTAGCGTAAGAATTTCCCTCAGTTTTTGAGAACCAAGGTATCAATCAACTAGGAGGCTCCTCAAAAGTCCCACGCACCTACACGAACAAACAAAGAACTCGCAACCAACGCAATAAAGGGGTTGTCAATCCCTTCACGGCCACTTGCGAAAGTGAGATCTGATAGAGACAGTATGATAAGATAAATATATTTTTGGTATTTTATAATATAGATTGGAAAAGTAAAGATGCAAATAAAAGTAGATTGAAAGCTTATATAATAAAAGATAGACCCGGGGGCCATAGGTTTCAGTAGTGGCTTCTTTCAAGATAGCATAAGTATTACGGTGGGTGAACAAATTACTGTCGAGCAATTGATAGAAAAGCGAATAATTATGAGATTATCTAGGCATGATCATGTATATAGGCATCACGTCCGCGACAAGTAGAGCGACTCCTACTGCATCTACTACTATTACTCCACACATCGACCGCTATCCAGCATGCATCTAGAGTATTAAGTTCATAAGAACAGAGTAACGCATTAAGAAAGATGACATGATGTAGAGGGATAAACTCATGCAATATGATATAAACCCCGTCTTTTTATCCTCGATGGCAACAATTCAATACGTGCCTTGCTACCCCTATTGTCACTGGGTAAGGTCACCGCAAGATTGAACCCAAAGCTAAGCACTTCTCCCATTGTAAGAAAGATCAATCTAGTAGGCCAAACCAAACTGATAATTCGAAGAGACTTGCAAATATAACTCAATTATACATAAAAGAGTTCAGAGGAGATTCAAATATTTCTCATAGATAAACTTGATCACAAACCCACAATTCATTGGATCTTGACAAACACACCGCAAAAAGAGTTACATCGAATAGATCTCCAAGAAGACCGAGGAGAACATGGTAATGAGATCCAAAAAGAGAGAAGAAGTCATCTAGCTAATAACTATGGACCCGAAGGTCTGTGGTAAACTACTCACAACTCATCGGAGGGGCTATGGTGTTGATGTATGTCTGGGGGACTGATCCACCAACACCTATGGGGACAGGGCCCCTTTCGGTTCGGAGGGAGGCGGAGGCCGCACAAAGAGCGGATCGAGGCAGTACACGCGAGCGGTTTTACCCAGCTTCGGGCCGCACGGATGCGTAAAACCCTACTGCTGCTTGTTTGTGTGTATTGAATTCTTGCTCAGGAGCGATGGACGCTGCCAGACCGTGCGTGAGAGTGTTCCTGGTGTTTCGAATGAGCCCAACCCCTTCTACGTTGCGCTTGGGCCTCCTTTTATACTCTCAAGGGGTCACCGACAGGTGGCAACGTAGACTAGAAGGGTAAAAATGGAAAAGGATGCGGTAGGTGTAGCTACCACTACTGTGGATACAGTGCACCCTACTTACTCTGACGGCAGGGGACAAGGTCATTGAATGCCTGTCTGAGTTGCCTAAATAGTGCAAAAAGTGACCGTTAGGAGCGCCACCGTTTGCCACGATGGCCTTCTCTTCATCTCTGCTTGCCATCGCACACCCCTAGCTGCGCGGCCTCCTGCCACGTGTGCTTGGGAGAGTCCTAGAGCGACACGTTAGCAGGTGTGCTGGAGCGCGGGCACGAAGTGGGGGTTTCCCGCGGCAAGCTCCTTGCCGCGGTCATCGTCTTGTCGTGTTTGGGAGCTTGTTGCTCACCGGCCCTTGCCGGGACGCAGGGCGCGTCGCGGCAAGCTTTCTTGGTATGCCTTGAGTGGCCTTCCCGGCAAGCTCCTCTTGCCGGGGTCTTGTCTCTTCCCGGCAAGATCCTCTTGCCGGGGCCTTGGTTGGCCTTCCCGGCAAGCTCCTCTTGCCGGGGCCTTGGTTTGAGTACTTTGTTCTTGAATGGTCTTCAAGGGAACCACGGATGGTCTTGGCGGTCACCCGGCAAGCCTTGCCGCGGGATGCTGCGACCGCCCGTGCACAAGTTCGGGGTACTAGGGTACCCCTACTCTAGTACACCGACAGGAGCCCCCGGGCCTGGGCCAGACACGGTGCCGACCGCTGTTGGGCCAGGCCCAAAACAGTGCACGGGCACGCGCGGCCTAGGTCACGCTACATATCTCCCCGCTCCCACCGCGCACGCCCAGAACGGCACGCGTCAAACGCGGCGTCGTGGGTGACGCGGGTGGCGTGCGCGGGGCTAAGCCCCTCGAGCATGCGCCAGGCCACGATGATGGGGACGGTTCACGCCCTCCTCCCTAAATGGAGGTAGGCATGGGGGCGTGGTGCATTTATTGGACGGGGCCGGTGCGCGGTTTTCGGGACGTTCACTCCCCGCGATCACGAGGCGGAGCGAGGCCGCCCCATCCGTCGCCTTGGTTCTGCATCCCCGCCACGCGGCTCCCATGCGCTTGGGGTCGCGGACGGTGGAAGTGGGAAACTGGGCCATCGCGAGCAGAGGCAGCGGGTTGGCCCCGACTCCCTGCTCTTCCCGTGCCTTGATTCGCTAAGCGGGGCGGCCGAGCCCCCACCTCGCTCCTTTATAAAGAGCGGGAGGGGAGCACAGAAACCCGCACTCTCTCATCTCCTCCTTTCTTCAGCTTCTGCTCCCCTTTCTCTCATTCGCCATGGAGAAAGGGAACCCAGGCCCTTCATCGGTGGCGGCGAGGGTCGCCGCCAGACAGCGCATCTCTCCCTCTCCCGCGCCGTGGTGGCAGAGCCAGCCATAAGGGGAAGAGGGAGGGGGCGAGGTCGCGGACGAGGTCGAGGACGAGGTCGAGGCGCTCGGGGAAGAGGCGGGCGGGGCGGCGCGCCAGCTTCGCCTCCGCCGGCGGCTCCTCCCCCCACGGCGGTCCATATAGGGGACGACCCTGGCGAGTTCTTTGTCAAGCTGCGCCTGGCGCCTCATCGTCGCCTCCGGCTTCCAGCTCCGTTTGCGAGCGCGATGGAGTTGGACCCGCTCGAGACACTGAGACTGCACATGAGGGGCTGTGGGATCAGCGGCACGCGAGTCCGCGTTGTATTCCCAGCCCCTAATGTGATGTATCTTGATCGAGGGTGGAAGACGTTCGCCCGTATCCACAGCCTGATGGAGGGGTTTACCCTCCATTTTAAGTTGATGGAGGGCGATCTCCTCTCCGTCAAGGTCTTCGGGTGCTTCGGCACTCGGGCGAAGAGCTGCATGGACAGCTCCTCCGATAGCGAAGGCTCCTCCTCGAGCGAGAGTGACGAGGAGGTGAGCGACAGCGACGATGAGGGTAGCGGGCGGCGGGGTGGCGGGCCCGACTAGGCGTCGGGCGCCGCTTCGCGCGGCACCGGCGACCCCATCATCCGTGTCGCCGGCTCCTTGAACTCCCCGGGGTCGTCTCCTTGGGCGGCTGGCGTAGGGAGGCTGCGAAAGGGGAAGAGGGCTGGCGACAAGGCCGTCAGGTCGGAGTACGAGGGCGTGGTGCCCTCAACAGCGTGCTGACGTCCTGCCACCCCGTCTTCGAGCCCCGCTTCTAGCGCCGCCATTGCCGTCCAGCCTTCGGACGGCCCCCGGGATGTTCTCTTGGTGTCTTCTGGCACCCGTAGCTCGCCTAGGCGCTCCTTTTGCCCTTTTCGCCTCCTTGTCCTGCCTCCTGAAGAGAGGAACAGGAAAGGGATTACGGGCATCTTATCTTTTTAATTTGTAAGCCTTCGGGCCTTAGTTGTATCTAAAACTTGTAATCCTCTCTTTCATGTTTTTCATCCTCTATGGACTGTACCTGAGTGGGATGTTTTTTAATGAAAAGGGAATGCTTGCCGGGTTATTTGTCTCGCGAGTTGAACCCACGCCAAGAAGCAAATCCTTGGTATCCCTCGGATAGACATTTCATCTCCCGGCAACAGGCCCTGCCGCCTTCCCACGTCGCTCGACCTTTCTCACACCTTTGACGGAGGCAGGAACGAGGTGGGTGCGGTCTCCTTGTTTCATCCCTTTGCTGCCGCGACTACGACCAAACTTGGCAACGGGAACGAGCCCCAGGGCCTAGTGTTGAGGGAGCACGGCAGTTTTCGGGAAGAAACGCGGTTTCGCATTCCCCAGTCCATAAGAGGATGCATGATGAGGGATGAAAGGCTTATCTGATATTGCAGCCCCTGGCAACTCTGGTTTGCCGTGGACGATTCTTGGCACTCGCAGCCCCCAGCGATACTGGCTTGCCGGGGCCCAGGTGCCGGCGCGCCCTTCTTCTCCTTTTCGTCCTCAAGCAGTCTGGCCAGGATACGCGAGCCCTACGAATGAAAGAGAAGCAAAAGGACGGACACTCGACCTCTAGCATGCATGCTATAACCCCGGCCCTCGTCGCACCCATTGTGGACAGGGTGAACGAGGTCAAAAGGGTTGACGGCGGTCGCGTAGATTAGGCCGTTCGTTTTCTTCTTTTCTTGTCGCTGCCAGTCATGTCATGGGAACACTTTATTAGAGGCGCGACAAGTTATTTTTGTAATATAACTCTATTTTGGGAAAAAAATTGTTGTGTTACTTCCTTTACTCGACTCTTGGCTTTGTATGGCTCTGCCCTACGCTTTCTAGGGAAACTTGCCGGTGCAGGAACCCTTGCCGCGAGCGCCGAGTGCGGAACTTTAGTAGCCTGCTGGCGGGGTCGCTACCGACAAGCAACCTTGTCGCAACTAGTTGCAGCTCACTTAAGTTGTTGAGCGGACTCGAAACAAAGTAAGGGCGCTAGAGGCTCACTAAAGTTGCTGAGCGGACTCGAAGCAAAGTAAGGGCGCTAGCAGCTCACTTAAGTTGTTGAGCGGACTCGAAACAAAGTAAAGGCGCAACTAGCTACGAGTTGGTTCCTCCGCGCACAGGTTTTCCATACAAAGCACGGTCGTTCAAGGAAAATAACTCAAAAACTTAAAAAACTGATTGCTCAAGCTTTAGAAACTTAGCTTTTCTGTCGCCTGCTTCCCGGCAAGGAGAAAACTTTCTTGAACGTCCTAGTCCACACCATTATCTTCTCCTTCCCCCCCCCCCGGTAAACCTTGTGGGCGAGGGAACCTTCCTTCTTTTGAGAAAGAAACAGAGAAATAAAGTAATGATATGGAGCCTTGGGCTCGCTATTGCTTACCGGGGTCTGGTGCTGCACAAAGTGTCAGATAACATATGCGAAAAAGGATTATAGCATAAAAAAACTGACAAGATGTGCGGGGCACATGAACTTTACTGGTGCACAGGGTCTGTGCCCGGCTTTGTACAAAGGATTACATGCAACAGCGGCAAGACTTGTACAAAAGGTGGTTGCCGGAAAAGCTTCCGGCAACCGCGCCCTACGGGTAGAACTTACGAAGATGTTCAATGTTCTAGGAGTTGCTCACCGGAATGCCATCTTCGGTCTCAAGGTGGACAGCGCTGGGCCTAGTGACTCGTTTCACCCGATAAGGGCCTTCCCACTTCGGCGTCAACTTGTTGGAATTCTTGGCGGACTGAACACGCCGAAGAACAAGGTCGCCTTCCTCGATGCTTCTGGCCTTAACTTTGCGGCTATGGTAGGGACGCAAAGCTTGCTGGTAGCGAGCGGCTCGCACAGCAGCATGAAGACGGTCTTCCTCAAGGAGCAGCGCGTCATCTTGTCGCAGCTGCTCTTGCTCGAGCTCATCATAAGCAAGCACTCGAGGCGACCCGTAAACGAGTTCCGTGGGGAGAACTGCCTCCGCTCCGTAGATTAGAGCGAAGGGTGTCTGGCCAGTGGCTCGATTTGGTGTCGTCCTGATCGACCAAAGAACCACCGGCAGCTCCTCGATCCAGTTTCTTCCGCACTTGTGCAGCCTGTCGAAAGTTCTGGTCTTGAGCCCCCGCAGCACTTCAGCGTTTGCCCTCTCCGCTTGACCGTTGCTTCTCGGATGAGAAACAGAAGCGAAGCAGACCTTGGCGCCAAGATCTTGGACGTACTGCATGAAGGTGCGGCTCATAAATTGCGTGCCGTTGTCGGTGATGATCCTGTTAGGAACCCCGAAACGGCAAACAATCGACCTGAAGAACTTGACTGCTGACTGTGCTGTCACCTTCCTCACTGGTTCCACTTTCGGCCACTTTGTGATCTTGTCGATTGCAACGTACAAGAACTCAAAGCCCCCGACAGCTCAGGGGAAGGGGCCGAGGATGTCGAGCCCCCAGACCGAAAATGGCCAGGATAAAGGGATCGTCTGGAGAGCTTGAGCTGGTTGGTGTATCTGTTTGGAATGGAACTGGCACGCTTCACACTTGGTTACTTGTGCAGTTGCATCCTGGAGGGCTGTCGGCCAAAAGAAGCCTTGTCGGAATGCTTTGCCGGCAAGTGCTCTTGCGCCAATGTGGTGACCACATATGCCTCCATGTATCTCTGCCAACAGCTGTTGTCTATCTTCCCGGCAAATGCACTTTAATTTCACACCGTTGGGTCTTATTCTGTACAATGTGTTGTCGACAAACTTGTACATACTTGACTGCCGGGCTACTCTTTCAGCTTCTTCTTGCTCTTCGGGAAGCTCTCCTGTCTGAAGGAAACGGACAATCTGCTGCGCCCATGCTGGAGCTTGTGGCTCGACAACAAGGACTAAAGGCGTATCTGTTGCTGCGGGAGCATGATATTCCCTGGCAAGCTTGCCGGAGCAAAACTTGTCGGGAGCGTCTCCTTCAACGGAACAAACCAAGAGGTTCGCCGGAGCAGACTGCTCCTCGGCACTCTTGGCGTCGATCTTGGGGACCTTCTTGGCGGCGGCTTCGGGAAGCTCTGACGGAAAGTAGTCACCAGAAACCAACTTCCTCTTCTTATTCTGTCCAGTTGATGGTGTCACAGATGGTTGAGTCAGCTTGAGCACAAAGATCCCTGGTTCCACAAGCAACTTTAGTACCGCGCACTTTGACAGGCCATCAGCAATGTCGTTCTGAGCTCGTGGAACATGTTCCATTTGCAGGCCGTCAAAGTGTGCTTCTAGCTTCCTTACTTCATCAACATAAGCTTCCATCAATGGACTCTGGTAGTTCTTGTTCACTTGGCGGAGGACAAGCTGCGAGTCACCCTTTACAATGAGTTTCTTGATCCCAAGGTCGGCTGCGATTCTGAGGCCGGCAAGCAAACCCTCATACTCTGCAGTATTGTTCGTTGCTTGCTCCTTGGGAAAGTGCATCTGGACTACGTACTTGAGGTGCTCTCCGGTGGGTGCGGTAAGCAGCACGCCAGCACCGGCGCCTTGCAGCGAGAAGGCACCATCAAAGTACATCAGCCACTCTTTGCTTGTCTCCTTGACGGGGATGCTCATCTCTGGAATTTCTTCGTCTGGGGTTGGCATCCACTCTGCTATGAACTCTGCCAATGCCCTGCTTTGGATCGTTGCAGTGCTCTCAAACTTGAGGCCAAAGCTTGACAGTTCCAATGCCCACTCGACAATCCTGCCTGTTGCTTCTAGATTCTGCAGTATCCTCTTCAGCGGAAAGCGAGTGACAACTGTGATCTCGTGTGCCTGGAAGTAATGGCGCAGCTTTCTCGAGGCCATGAGAAGGCCGAAAAGCAATTTTTGCACACCAGAGTACCTCGACCTAGCCCCCTGGAGAAGGGAGCTGACAAAGTAAACTGGGCGCTGCACCATCTTCTTCTGCACCTCCTTGCATGCCTGCGCAGACTCAACATTGTCCGGACCAGAGCTTCTCGGAGAAGCCCCCTGCTTGTCGCTGGATTCACTTGCCGCGGTCGCTGGTTCATCATCCGCCTCCCTCTCCGCTACTAACGCAGCACTAACCACTTGATTGGTTGCCGCTAGGTACAGCAGCAACTTCTCTTGTGGCTTAGGTGCGACAAGTATTGGAGTGGAGGACAGGTACCTCTTCAAGTCCTGCAGCGCATCCTCCGCTTCCGGAGTCCATTTCGTTGGACCTGCCTTTTTCAATATTTTGAAAAACGGCAGGGCGCGCTCAGCAGACTTAGAGATAAACCTGCTGAGAGCAGCCACGCAACCGGCAAGCCTTCGCACATCCTTGACGCGCTTCGGTGCTTCAATCTGCTCGATGGCCTTGATCTTGTCGGGGTTGGCTTCAATTCCCCGCTGAGACACAAAGAACCTGAGAAGCTTGCCGGAAGGGACTCCAAACACGCACTTCTCGGGGTTGAGCTTGAGTTGATCTTGCACAGATTTGCAAAAGTTTCTTCTAAATCTTGGATCAGGGTAGCCTTGTCCTTGCTCTTGACCACTATATCATCCATGTAGGCTTCCACATTTCTGTGTATCTGTGGCTCAAAAGCGACATGGACCACCCTTGCAAATGTTGAACCAGCATTCTTCAACCCAAAGGGCATCCGTACAAAACAGTATGTGCCGCAAGGGGTGATAAATGCGGTTTTTTCCTCATCCTCTTCTGCCATGAAGATTTGATGGTATCCTGAATATGCATCGACATCAGTGAAGTCTATACAAAGCCTCCATTTCCTGTTCGCCTTGCGCACGACTACAGGATTGGCCAACCACGTGGATGGAGCACTCCTCTGACAAGGCCTGCTGCTTCCAATTTCTTGATCTCTTCTGCAATGAACTCTTGGCGCTCCACTGCTTGCTTCCTGACTTTCTGCTTGACGGGCCGCGCATGAGGACAGACGGCAAGGTGGTGCTCGACTACTTTCCTGGGAACACCGGGGATATCAGACGGTTGCCACGCAAACACGTCGACATTCGCCCGCAGGAAAGAAACGAGCCCGCTTTCCTATTTGGGTCAAGCGTGGCACTGATGGTGAAGGTACCACCAGTGCCGTCCTCCTTGGCGGACACCTTCTTAGTCTCAGGTGGAGCTGCCATTGCCTTCTTGCACTTGCCGGTGGAGCTCGATGGTGCGTCCTCGACGGGAGCGCAGCACTCCGAAGAGGTGCGCTTGCCGGAGTGGGCATCAGAGCTCTTGCCGGACTTTGTCTTCTTCTTCCCCTCGGGAGCTTCAGCGGCAAGTGTCACATCCCTAGTCTGGTATGACCTAGACTAGCTAGCCATTTGAGCATCATATTTAAATTTCATTTAAATTTGAAATGAGGATTGGTGGAACCCTCAGAATCTTTTTTGAAAATGACCCAAATAAAAATTTCTCCAAAAGGGTCCAAGAAAATGCTCATGTTGCTCTCTGAAAATATTGGACAGAGATAAAAATCAAAACAATATTTTTAGGAGCTCATGGACATTTATTTTGGCCATTTGGATTAATTCGATAAATATTTGCATTGGAAATATATTTCTATATATATGAAATATGGTCCAAAAATTATGCCAATTATAAAGGAGCTCTGGCATAATATATCTAGCTCCTGCAAAAATTGGCATAATAAAATAAAATGGTTTAGTATTTTTATTAAACCAAACAAATGTCAGAAAATTAGAAAAGAAAATAGAAAAGGGGAGAGAGGCTTACCTGGGGCTTCCCCTGTGCAGCCCAACCGCAGCAGGCCGGCCCAGCCAGCAGGCGGCCCAGCCCACCTGGCCCCCCCTCCTCTGTCGTCTTCCTTCCCGACAGGGGAACGGCGCGTGCCGACGCGCGCGCACCGCCGCGCCTCCACCTCCTGCTTCCCTGGCCACCTCCTGCTTCTTCCTCGTCGCCTGGAACGCCCCGGACGACGCCACGCAGCCCTGACCGCCCTCTCACTCTCTCCCTCCTTCTCCCTCCCCTACATCTCTCCCTCTCCCCGCACCCGAAGCGCTGCCGTCGCCGCCGCACGCCGTGGCCATAGCCACCGCCTCCCCCTCGCCTCCCCGTCGTGCCCAGGAGCTCCGCCTCGTCGCCAGCTACCTCCTCGCCGAGCCACGCAAGCCGGAGTGCCCCGAGGAGCCGCCATCGCCGTCATCTTCGTCGTCGGCCGCCCGAGATCGTCGGCGCCCGTCTGTCGTCTCCGACTCTTCCCCGAGCAAGCCGACCAGCCCATCGACCTCCCCGTGAGCCTCTGCTTCGAACCCCTCTCCTCCTCCTCGCGATTACGCCGTCTAGGCCTCAGTCCCGCCATGGCCGAAGCTCTCCTCCGCTCGAGCTTGTCGCCGGCGTTGCTCCGGCGACCCTTTGGCCACGCTCGTGCACCTAGCACTCTCGCCGCACCTCGTAGTGCCCCGCTAGCGCTTTAGTTCGCGCATTTGCACGCTGCAGCCGCGCCCCCGAACACAGCCGAACTCCGGCGGCCGCAAAGCGTGGTCGCCGACGTCGTTCTCGGCCACCCCAGCTCTGGCCGAGGGCACTGCTCGACGCGCCGCATCGCCAGCTCTTCGAAGAGCCTAAACACGCCTCGAACGGAGCCCTGTGGGTGATTCCCGCGGCGTTCCGCCGTCTCGGGCCTCGCCGGCGGCTAAACGCCGGCGAGTTGACCGGGTTTGACCCCCCAGGGTCGCTGACTAGTGGGGCCAGGCCCTACTAATTCTAGTTAAAAAAAATTAAACTAACCTAACTAGCCACTAACACTGACCAGTGGGCCCGACCCCCCCTAACCTTTTAATTAAACTAATTAACCCCTGTTTAATCCCCCCTGTCACTGACGTGTGGGTCCCACACGTCAGGTTTGACCCAGACCAGCCCAGTTGACCGCTGACGTCGTGCTGACGTCATGCTGACGCAATTATTTATTTTCTGGAATTAAAATAATTCAGAAAATCCAGAAAATGATTTAAACTTCAAAAATTCATAGAAATTTAACCGTAGCTCAGATTGAAATAATTTATATATGAAAAATTATCAGAAAAATGCAATATTTCCATCTGTACTAGTTTCGTGCATGAAAAACCAACTTATACATGCTGAATATGGGAAAACACATTATGGCATATATTAGAGACTTAATTTAGAAATGCATTTGAACCTTTGGTTCAAATGGGCTTCAAACCAATTGAACACTAGTTGCATTAGCTCAACAGCATCACATCTACATGCCATGTTCATGCATCATATTGTTGCATATGATTGTGTATTGATTGCCGGCACCGTTCCTTCTCGATAGGTCCTACTCCGGAGACGTTCTAGAGTACCTGTGTGTGAAGCAGTGCCTCCCTTGTTGATTTACCAGGCAAGCAAACCCCCTTGTTCATTTCGATAAAACCCTACTCTCTCGCTCCTGCTCTCAGTTATTGCATTAGGACAACAACGATTCATATGCTACTTTGTGCTGCGGTAGTTGAACCCATTCCTCTGCATGACCTGTCATTGCCACAGTAAATAGTTGAAACCCATTAGCATGTGTAGGAGTTGATTGAAGCCATTGTTGTGTTCCTACCATGCTATGCCTGCTATTGCTTAGAGTTGTGTCAGGTCTGATTCATTGGGAATGAATTGGAGTGTTACGATATGTTCTGATGCTGAGAGTGAAGTGTGTGAACACGATTTGGTAAAGGTAGCGGTGAGAGGCCATGTAGGAGTACATGGTGGGTTGTCTCACTGGAACCGTCCTTAAGCACTGAGTTCTATGTATGTTGTCCAATGACTCGATACTACCACACATTGGAATGCTTAAGTGCCCCTCTCGACTTATTAGCCAACTTGATCTCTGTCCAGGAGTCGCAACTAGTTTCTGGTGTTTGTAGGTAGTGCTATTTTTCTACCAAGTGGCACCCGGCAGGGTGGGCTTGGGACAGACTAGGCACACGTGGCCCGGTGTACCGAGTGGCACCCGGTTGGTGGGCTCGGGAACCCTGCTCACATCGTTTGGGGCCGTGAGCGACACCCCGGCCGGATCTCCTTGCGGATGGAACCCGAATAGGCGATAAACCTGGACTAGAGTCTTGCGTGGTTAGTCAGGTCGTGGCCGACACCCTCGCCAGGCTTCCGCTTGAAGGTTGCCGAGATACATGACGTGTACATGGCGGTAAGTGGCGAGAGCGTGTGTGAAGAAGTACACCCCTGCAGGGTTAACATGATCTATTCGAATAGCCGGGTCCGCGGTTATAGACTTCTTGGATGCTTACATGGTACATAGACAACTTGAAGTGGATACTATAAAATGCTCAAGACATATGTGAGTACTATGGATGGCCTTCTCGTAGGGAGACGGGAATGAATCCATAGTAGTGTATTGTGTGGTGATTAGTGGACTCGTGTACGTTGTTTCACCTCAAGAGTTTCTGGTAGTCGTAGAATAGGATAGCCACAGAGTCAAAGCTGGCTTGCTGCAACTAAACCCCACATTACCCTCTTGATACAAATGCATGTACGATAGGATCTGATGTAAGTCTTGCTGAGTACCTTTGTACTCATGTTGCTTTATTTATGTTTTTGCAGCTGAGACTTCGGTCTTACTAGTGTTCTCGTGGACTTCGACTAGTAGCTAGTACCTCAGCTACGATCTTGATCGGATGTTGTAGATAGTCAGGCTCTTCAGCCTTTTCCATTTGTAGATGTCTGTACTCAGACATGTAATGCTTCCGCTTGTTGCTTGATTGCTCTGACTGTTGGGTCATGTGACCCCTGTTTGTAATAATGCTGTGATGGCTCTTCTGAGCCTTTATCTATATAAGTTGTTGAGTTATGCTGTGATGCCATGTTGTACAGCACATACCTGCATGTTATGCGTACGTGTAATGTGTATTGCTATGTGTGGGATCTGACTATCTAGTTGTTTATTCTTAGTAGCCTCTCTTACCGGGAAATGTCTCCTAGTGCTTCCACTGAGCCCTGGTAGCTTGCTACTGCTCCGGAACACTTAGGCTGGCCGGCATGTGTCCTTCTTCGATCATGTGTCTGTCCCTTCGGGGAAATGTCACGCGATGAATACCGGAGTCCTGTTAGCCTGCTACAGCCCGGTTCACCGGAGTCCTGTTAGCCCAGTGCTACAGCCTGGATTCACTCGTTGATGACCGACACGTTCGATGCTGGGTCATGGATGCCTGTCCCTGTAAGTGAGTGCCACTTTGGGTTTACGACTAGCCATGTCAGCCCGGGCTCTTTATCATATGGATGCTAGCGACACCATCATATACGTGTGCCAAAATGCGCAAACGGTCCCGGGCAAAGGTAAGGCGACACCCGTGGGGATACCGTGCGTGAGGCCGCAAAGTGATATGAGGTGTTACATGCTAGATCGATGTGGCATAGAGTCGGGGTCCTGACAGCGCTGGTATCAGAGCTTGACTGCCTGTAGGTTTACCAAGCCATACTGGTCGAAGTTGAGTCTAGAAATTCTTTAGTTATGTAAGGGAATTGATTGTGGGAAGGAACGTAAGGCTCTTTTACTCCTTTACCTCATGGCCTTCTGATCTGAGTCCTCCTATCTTCCTCCAGGGTTAAGGAACTAGGCTTCTCTTCCGTCTATCAGGATCACGTGTTACTACTCCGTAGTTCCATAAGACTGGTTGATCAGAGTCATACCCCAGTTTCGAGTACTTCCGGCGTAGTCTGTTTAGTACTATCCCAGAACCTTGAGTGGTGATGTTGAGTTGTTGTACCACCCCATTTTTAGTAGGATGTCTCATTCTGAGCATTTTACTGCCGTTATGCTGCCGGAATTTCCCTAGGAGTTCGAGTGATACTAATTCCTTGTCCTACATTCTACAGTCGATAGTTGATGCTGATTCCGTCCTTGGTTCGTCTCTCAGGATGTCATCAGCTAAGCGAAGTTTCGTCGCTCGTAGCCAGAACCATGGAGATGGTAGGGATGAGGATCCTCCTGACCAGCCTTCGTTGACAGAGTTCATGTTAGAGATGGAGAGGAACAAGCGTGAGTCCAACCGCTTGTTGGCACGTATCGAGGAGAACACTGCACATCAGTCCAAAGGGTCTGCTACCATTCATGACTTCATTCGCTTGCACCCACCTACCTTTCATCATTCCATCGAGCCACTCGACGCAGATGACTGGCTCCGTAGCATCACTCATAAGCTGCGTTCCGCGAGCGTAGCTGAAGATGACAAGGTCACCTATGCTGCATACCACCTGGAAGGGCCTGCTAGTCTTTGGTGGCAGAACTATGAGGCTATGCTTCCAGCCGGCCAGATTCCTACCTGGAAGGATTTCACTGAGGCTTTTCGCGAGCGTCACATTCCCCAGGCCCTCCTTGATCGCAAGAGAGAAGAGTTCTGCAGTTTCACCCAGAGTAAGATGGCTGTTGATGCTTATAGCAGAGAGTTCGAGAACCTTGCCCGCTATGCCACAGAAGAAGTGTCCACGGACGCCAAGAAGCAAGCTAGGTTCCGGAAGGGTCTCAACCCCAAGTTGCGTCGTGATCTCCACCTGCATCATTGTGATACATTCCAAGCCCTTGTGAACAAGGCCATCAATGCAGAGACAGCTCAACTCACTTACGAGGAGTCTCGTAAGCACACCCGTGATTTGGGATCCTCCTCTGGCTCTAGTTCCCTGAAACGCCGGATTTGGGTTCCAAACTCCGCTCTTCCTTCCGGTTATACACCGAGGTCATCTCATGTGGTGCCTCCTCCAGCTCAGTCGTATGTTCCACCCAGGCCTACTGGTAGACCGTTTGTCAGTGCGGGTCCCCGTCCAACCTCAGGGACTTGCTTCACATGCGGGAAGCCAGGACACTATGCACGTGATTGCGCTCAGACTAGTTATGCTCCACCCCAGCCCGAGAAGACTGTTGGCTGTATTAAGCCATCACGCAAGATGATCAGTGTTAAGTCAGCCCCCACTGAACGTGGATGTGTGCATCACGTCTCAGCTAAAGACGCTCATGATGATCCAGATGTCGTTCTTGGTACACTCCTTGTCAATTGTCACCCAGCATCAGTTCTATTTGATACTGGGGCATCTCACTCCTTCATTTCTGAAGGCTATGCTCGTTTGCACGACATGTCATTTTGTGATATGCCAACTCCGCTTGAAATCCAAACCCCAGGGTCTAGATGGCAGACCACCAGAATCAGCCATGGTAACGAAATCCTTGTTGACAGACTTGTATTCCTTGCATCACTTGTAGCCCTCAAGTCTTCAGATATTAACATCATCTTGGGTATGGACTGGATGACAGCTCATCATGCCAAGATTGATTGTTACACAAGATCTGTTCAGCTTACACACCCATCTGGCAAGTTAGTCACCGTCTCTACTAGAGTTTCAAAGCGTCAGCTCTATTCTCTTAATGCCAGCCCTCTTCCAGACCTTGAAGATATCCCGGTAGTCCGTGACTTTCCGGATGTCTTTCCAGAGGAACTGCCAGGTGTTCCACCTGACAGAGATGTAGAGTTCGTCATAGATCTTATCCCAGGAACAGCTCCAATCTCCCGGAGACCTTACAAGATGGCACCCTTAGAACTAGCCGAGCTTAAGAAACAACTTGATGAGTCCTTGCAAAAGGGTTTCATCCGTCCTAGCTCTTCTCCTTGGGCTTGCCCCGTCCTCTTTGTCAAGAAGAAAGACGGTACGGACCGGATGGTCGTTGATTATCGTCCCGTTAATTTGGTCACGATAAAGAACAAGTATCCGCTCCCTAGGATCAACGACCTGTATGATCAGCTCGCTGGATCCTCAGTCTTTTCCAAGATGGATTTAAGGTTAGGATACCACCAAATCAAAATCAGAAGCGGGGACATTCCCAAGACAGCTTTTGTCACTCGTTATGGCCAGTACGAGTACACCGTCATGTCCTTTGGCCTAACCAACGCCCCAGCCACATTCTCCCGCTTGATGAACTCGATCTTCATGGAGTACTTAGATAAGTTCGTCGTGGTTTACCTCGATGATATTCTTATTTACTCGAAGAACGAGGAAGAGCATGCCGAACATCTTAGACTTGTTTTAGAAAAACTCAGAGAACACCGCCTTTATGCCAAGTTCTCCAAGTGTGAATTTTGGTTGCCAGAAGTGACCTACCTAGGCCACTTAATCTCTGGTAAGGGCATTGCTGTCAATCCCGAGAGAGTTCAAGCCGTTCTCGATTGGACTCCACCTGAGACCGTGAAACAAGTTAGGAGCTTCCTTGGTCTAGCCAGCTATTGTCGTCGCTTTGTTGAAAACTTCTCCAAAGTAGCCAAACCCCTCACGGAACTTCTCAAGAAAGATGAAAAGTTCGAGTGGTCCCCACAGTGTGAGTACAGTTTTCAGGAACTGAAAAGGCGCCTGACCTCTGCTCCCATACTTGTGCCACCGGATTTCACTAAAGACTTTATTATCTACTGCGACGCCTCACGACAGGGACTAGGTTGCATTCTTATGCAGGATCGTCATGTGATTGCCTATGCATCTCGACAGTTGCATCCACATGAGGAGAATTATCCTACACATGATCTAGAGCTTGCAGCCGTAGTCTATGCACTCAAGACCTGGCGACATTACCTCCTTGGTAAACGTTGCGAGATTTACACCGATCACCAGAGTCTCAAGTATATCTTCACCCAACCGGATCTGAACCTTAGGCAAAGACGTTGGTTGGAGTTGATCACAGATTATGATCTAGGGTTTACCTACACCCCAGGCAAAGCCAATGTCATGGCTGATGCTCTAAGCCGTAAATCCTATTGCAACAATCTCATGTTGCAGCAAGGCCAACCACTTCTCCATGAGGAATTCTGTAAGCTTAACCTTCACATTGCTCCTCGCGGATTCCTTTCTACCTTGGTGGCGAAACCTACCCTTGAGGATCAGATCATCTCTTACCAGAAGTTTGATAGGGGGGTTATTCGCATTAAGAGAAACATTAAGAAGGGAGTTGGTGGATGTTTCTCTATGGATGATCGTGGTGTTGTTTTCTTTGAGAATCGCTTGGTGGTTCCCAAGAATCAACATCTGCGACAATTGATTCTTAAGGAGGCGCATGAATCTCCTCTCACGATTCATCCCGGTAGTACTAAGATGTATCAGGACCTACGCCAGAGGTTCTGGTGGACTAGGATGAAGAGAGAAATCGCTCAGTTTATTGCTAACTGTGACGTTTGTCGTCGCGTTAAGGCAGAGCATCAAAGGCCTGCTGGCACCCTTCAGCCTTTAGCTATTCCTGAATGGAAATGGGATAAAGTTGGTATGGACTTCATCACCGGCTTTCCCAGGACCAAGAGAGGGAATAGTGCTATCTTCGTAGTCATTGATCGTCTTTCCAAAGTGGCTCACTTCCTCCCTGTTCGAGAAAATATCACTGCTAGTCAGCTTGCTGACTTATATATTTCTCGAATAGTGTCACTTCATGGTGTTCCACTAGAGATCAATTCAGACCGTGGCAGTCTTTTCACTTCTCATTTTTGGGAGAGCTTCCAAACTGCCATGGGAACCCATCTTTCCTTCAGTACCGCTTTCCACCCTCAGTCGAGTGGTCAGGTGGAACGGGTCAATCAAACTCTCGAGGACATGCTTAGAGCTTGCGTTATCTCCTTCGGTATGGATTGGGAGAAATGTCTTCCTTTCGCCGAGTTTGCTTATAACAATAGCTACCAATCCAGCCTCAAGCAAGCTCCTTTTGAGGTTCTCTATGGACGAAGATGTCGAACACCTTTGAACTGGTCAGAAACCGGTGAAAGACAATTCTTTGGACCGGATATGATCCAGGAGGCAGAAGAGCAAGTTCGCATCATTCGTGAGAATTTGAAAACAGCCCAGTCTCGTCAGAAAAGTCAGTACGATCGTCATCATAAGGATATGACTTATGAAATTGGCGACCAAGCTTACCTTCGGGTTACTCCTTTGAAGGGTACCCATCGTTTCGGTATCAAGGGCAAGTTGGCTCCTCGTTACATTGGTCCCTTTCGCATTCTCGCTAAACGAGGAGAGGTTGCCTACCAATTGGAACTACCCCCACATCTTTCTCGATTTCATGATGTGTTCCATGTATCCCAACACAGGCGTTGCTTCTCGGATCCCATCCGCGGAGTGGACCATGAAACGCTTGATCTCCAAGATAACCTCACATACCGAGAGTACCCAGTTCACATTCTTGATCAAGCAGAGCGTGTCACTCGACGTCAGAACATCAAGTTTCTCAAAGTTCAGTGGTCTCAGCATTCCGAGAGAGAAGCTACTTGGGAGCGAGAAGATCGTCTTCGACTGGAGTACCCCGCTTTCTTTCCGTCGACCCCTGAATCTCAGGACGAGATTCTGTCAAGTGGGGGCGAGTTGTCACATCCCTAGTCTGGTATGACCTAGACTAGCTAGCCATTTGAGCATCATATTTAAATTTCATTTAAATTTGAAATGAGGATTGGTGGAACCCTCAGAATCTTTTTTGAAAATGACCCAAATAAAAATTTCTCCAAAAGGGTCCAAGAAAATGCTCATGTTGCTCTCTGAAAATATTGGACAGAGATAAAAATCAAAACAATATTTTTAGGAGCTCATGGACATTTATTTTGGCCATTTGGATTAATTCGATAAATATTTGCATTGGAAATATATTTCTATATATATGAAATATGGTCCAAAAATTATGCCAATTATAAAGGAGCTCTGGCATAATATATCTAGCTCCTGCAAAAATTGGCATAATAAAATAAAATGGTTTAGTATTTTTATTAAACCAAACAAATGTCAGAAAATTAGAAAAGAAAACAGAAAAGGGGAGAGAGGCTTACCTGGGGCTTCCCCTGTGCAGCCCAGCCGCAGCAGGCCGGCCCAGCCAGCAGGCGGCCCAGCCCACCTGGCCCCCCCTCCTCTATCGTCTTCCTTCCCGACAGGGGAACGGCGCGTGCCGACGCGCGCGCACCGCCGCGCCTCCACCTCCTGCTTCCCTGGCCACCTCCTGCTTCTTCCTCGTCGCCTGGAACGCCCCGGACGACGCCACGCAGCCCCGACCGCCCTCTCACTCTCTCCCTCCTTCTCCCTCCCCTGCATCTCTCCCTCTCCCCGCACCCGAAGCGCTGCCGTCGCCGCCGCACGCCGTGGCCATAGCCACCGCCTCCCCCTCGCCTCCCCGTCGTGCCCAGGAGCTCCGCCTCGTCGCCAGCTACCTCCTCGCCGAGCCACGCAAGCCGGAGTGCCCCGAGGAGCCGCCATCGCCGTCATCTTCGTCGTCGGCCGCCCGAGATCGTCGGCGCCCGTCCGTCGTCTCCGACTCTTCCCCGAGCAAGCCGACCAGCCCATCGACCTCCCCGTGAGCCTCTGCTTCGAACCCCTCTCCTCCTCCTCGCGATTACGCTGTCTAGGCCTCAGTCCCGCCATGGCCGAAGCTCGCCTCCGCTCGAGCTTGTCGCCGGCGTTGCTCCGGCGACCCTTTGGCCACGCTTGTGCACCTAGCACTCTCGCCGCACCTCGTAGTGCCCCGCTAGCGCTTTAGTTCGCGCATTTGCACGCTGCAGCCACGCCCCCGAACACAGCCGAACTCCGGCGGCCGCAAAGCGTGGTCGCCGACGTCGTTCTCGGCCACCCCAGCTCTGGCCGAGGGCACTGCTCGACGCGCCGCATCGCCAGCTCTTCGAAGAGCCTAAACACGCCTCGAACGGAGCCCTGTGGGTGATTCCCGCGGCGTTCCGCCGTCTCGGGCCTCGCCGGCGGCTAAACGCCGGCGAGTTGACCAGGTTTGACCCCCCAGGGTCGCTGACTAGTGGGGCCAGGCCCTGCTAATTCTAGTTAAAAAAAATAAACTAACCTAACTAGCCACTAACACTGACCAGTGGGCCCGACCCCCCCTAACCTTTTAATTAAACTAATTAACCCCTGTTTAATCCCCCCTGTCACTGACGTGTGGGTCCCACACGTCAGGTTTGACCCGGACCAGCCCAGTTGACCGCTGACGTCGTGCTGACGTCATGCTGACGCAATTATTTATTTTCTGGAATTAAAATAATTCAGAAAATCCAAAAAATGATTTAAACTTCAAAAATTCATAGAAATTCAACCGTAGCTCAGATTGAAATAATTTATATATGAAAAATTATCAGAAAAATGCAATCTTTCCATCTGTACTAGTTTCATGCATGAAAAACCAACTTATACATGCTGAATATGGGAAAACACATTATGGCATATATTAGAGACTTAATTTAGAAATGCATTTGAACCTTTGGTTCAAATGGGCTTCAAACCAATTGAACACTAGTTGCATTAGCTCAACAGCATCACATCTACATGCCATGTTCATGCATCATATTGTTGCATATGATTGTGTATTGATTGCCGGCACCGTTCCTTCTCGATAGGTCCTACTCCGGAGACGTTCCAGAGTACCTGTCTGTGAAGCAGTGCCTCCCTTGTTGATTTACCAGGCAAGCAAACCCCCTTGTTCATTTCGATAAAACCCTACTCTCTCGCTCCTGCTCTCAGTTATTGCATTAGGACAACAACGATTCATATGCTACTTTGTGCTGCGGTAGTTGAACCCATTCCTCTGCATGACCTGTCATTGCCACAGTAAATAGTTGAAACCCACTAGCATGTGTAGGAGTTGATTGAAGCCATTGTTGTGTTCCTACCATGCTATGCCTGCTATTGCTTAGAGTTGTGTCAGGTCTGGTTCATTGGGAATGAATTGGAGTGTTACGATGTGTTCCGATGCTGAGAGTTAAGTGTGTAAACACGATTTGGTAAAGGTAGCGGTGAGAGGCCATGTAGGAGTACATGGTGGGTTGTCTCACTGGAACCGTCCTTAAGCACTGAGTTCTATGTATGTTGTCCAATGACTCGATACTACCACACATTGGAATGCTTAAGTGCCCCTCTCGACTTATTAGCCAACTTGATCTCTGTCCAGGAGTCGCAACTAGTTTCTGGTGTTTGTAGGTAGTGCTATTTTTCTACCAAGTGGCACCCGGCAGGGTGGGCTTGGGACAGACTAGGCACACGTGGCCCGGTGTACCGAGTGGCACCCGGTTGGTGGGCTCGGGAACCCTGCTCACATCGTTTGGGGCCGTGAGCGACACCCCGGCCGGATCTCCTTGCGGATGGAACCCGAATAGGCGATAAACCTGGACTAGAGTCTTGCGTGGTTAGTCAGGTCGTGGCCGACACCCTCGCCAGGCTTCCGCTTGAAGGTTGCCGAGATACATGACGTGTACATGGCGGTAAGTGGCGAGAGCGTGTGTGAAGAAGTACACCCCTGCAGGGTTAACATGATCTATTCGAATAGCCGGGTCCGCGGTTATGGACTTCTTGGATGCTTACATGGTACATAGACAACTTGAAGTGGATACTATAAAATGCTCAAGACATATGTGAGTACTATGGATGGCCTTCTCGTAGGGAGACGGGAATGAATCCATAGTAGTGTATTGTGTGGTGATTAGTGGACTCGTGTACGTTGTTTCACCTCAAGAGTTTCTGGTAGTCGTAGAATAGGATAGCCACAGAGTCAAAGCTGGCTTGCTGCAACTAAACCCCACATTACCCTCTTGATACAAATGCATGTACGATAGGATCTGATGTAAGTCTTGCTGAGTACCTTTGTACTCATGTTGCTTTATTTATGTTTTTGCAGCTGAGACTTCGGTCTTACTAGTGTTCTCGTGGACTTCGACTAGTAGCTAGTACCTTAGCTACGATCTTGATCGGATGTTGTAGATAGTCAGGCTCTTCAGCCTTTTCCATTTGTAGATGTCTGTACTCAGACATGTAATGCTTCCGCTTGTTGCTTGATTGCTCTGACTGTTGGGTCATGTGACCCCTGTTTGTAATAATGCTGTGATGGCTCTTCTGAGCCTTTATCTATATAAGTTGTTGAGTTATGCTGTGATGCCATGTTGTACAACACATACCTGCATGTTATGCGTACGTGTAATGTGTATTGCTATGTGTGGGATCTGACTATCTAGTTGTTTATTCTTAGTAGCCTCTCTTACCGGGAAATGTCTCCTAGTGCTTCCACTGAGCCCTGGTAGCTTGCTACTGCTCCGGAACACTTAGGCTGGCCGGCATGTGTCCTTCTTCGATCCTGTGTCTGTCCCTTCGGGGAAATGTCACGCGATGAATACCGGAGTCCTGTTAGCCTACTACAGCCCGGTTCACCGGAGTCCTGTTAGCCCAGTGCTACAGCCTGGATTCACTCGTTGATGACCGACACGTTCGATGCTGGGTCATGGATGCCTGTCCCTGTAAGTGAGTGCCACTTTGGGTTTACGACTAGCCATGTCAGCCCGGGCTCTTTATCATATGGATGCTAGCGACACCATCATATACGTGTGCCAAAATGCGCAAACGGTCCCGGGCAAAGGTAAGGCGACACCCGTGGGGATACCGTGCGTGAGGCCGCAAAGTGATATGAGGTGTTACATGCTAGATCGATGTGGCATAGAGTCGGGGTCCTGACAGCGCTGGTATCAGAGCTTGACTGCCTGTAGGTTTACCAAGCCATACTGGTCGAAGTTGAGTCTAGAAATTCTTTAGTTATGTAAGGGAATTGATTGTGGGAAGGAACGTAAGGCTCTTTTACTCCTTTACCTCATGGCCTTCTGATCTGAGTCCTCCTATCTTCCTCCAGGGTTAAGGAACTAGGCTTCTCTTCCGTCTATCAGGATCACGTGTTACTACTCCGTAGTTCCATAAGACTGGTTGATCAGAGTCATACCCCAGTTTCGAGTACTTCCGGCGTAGTCTGTTTAGTACTATGCCAGAACCTTGAGTGGTGATGTTGAGTTGTTGTACCACCCCATTTTTAGTAGGATGTCTCATTCTGAGCATTTTACTGCCGTTATGCTGCCGGAATTTCCCTAGGAGTTCGAGTGATACTAATTCCTTGTCCTACATTCTACAGTCGATAGTTGATGCTGATTCCGTCCTTGGTTCGTCTCTCAGGATGTCATCAGCTAAGCAAAGTTTCGTCGCTCGTAGCCAGAACCATGGAGATGGTAGGGATGAGGATCCTCCTGACCAGCCTTCGTTGACAGAGTTCATGTTAGAGATGGAGAGGAACAAGCGTGAGTCCAACCGCTTGTTGGCACGTATCGAGGAGAACACTGCACATCAGTCCAAAGGGTCTGCTACCATTCATGACTTCATTCGCTTGCACCCACCTACCTTTCATCATTCCATCGAGCCACTCGACGCAGATGACTGGCTCCGTAGCATCACTCATAAGCTGCGTTCCGCGAGCGTAGCTGAAGATGACAAGGTCACCTATGCTGCATACCACCTGGAAGGTCCTGCTAGTCTTTGGTGGCAGAACTATGAGGCTATGCTTCCAGCCGGCCAGATTCCTACCTGGAAGGATTTCACTGAGGCTTTTCACGAGCGTCACATTCCCCAGGCCCTCCTTGATCGCAAGAGAGAAGAGTTCTGCAGTTTCACCCAGAGTAAGATGGCTGTTGATGCTTATAGCAGAGAGTTCGAGAACCTTGCCCGCTATGCCACAGAAGAAGTGTCCACGGACGCCAAGAAGCAAGCTAGGATCCGGAAGGGTCTCAACCCCAAGTTGCGTCGTGATCTCCACCTGCATCATTGTGATACATTCCAAGCCCTTGTGAACAAGGCCATCAATGCAGAGACAGCTCAACTCACTTACGAGGAGTCTCGTAAGCACACCCGTGATTTGGGATCCTCCTCTGGCTCTAGTTCCCTGAAACGCCGGATTTGGGTTCCAAACTCCGCTCTTCCTTCCGGTTATACACCGAGGTCATCTCATGTGGTGCCTCCTCTAGCTCAGTCGTATGTTCCACCCAGGCCTACTGGTAGACCATTTGTCAGTGCGGGTCCCCGTCCAACCTCAGGGACTTGCTTCACATGCGGGAAGCCAGGACACTATGCACGTGATTGCGCTCAGACTAGTTATGCTCCACCCCAGCCCGAGAAGACTGTTGGCTGTATTAAGCCATCACGCAAGATGATCAGTGTTAAGTCAGCCCCCACTGAACGTGGATGTGTGCATCACGTCTCAGCTAAAGACGCTCATGATGATCCAGATGTCGTTCTTGGTACACTCCTTGTCAATTGTCACCCAGCATCAGTTCTATTTGATACTGGGGCATCTCACTCCTTCATTTCTGAAGGCTATGCTCGTTTGCACGACATGTCATTTTGTGATATGCCAACTCCGCTTGAAATCCAAACCCCAGGGTCTAGATGGCAGACCACCAGAATCAGCCATGGTAACGAAATCCTTGTTGACAGACTTGTATTCCTTGCATCACTTGTAGCCCTCAAGTCTTCAGATATTAACATCATCTTGAGTATGGACTGGATGACAGCTCATCATGCCAAGATTGATTGTTACACAAGATCTGTTCAGCTTACACACCCATCTGGCAAGTTAGTCACCGTCTCTACTAGAGTTGCAAAGCGTCAGCTCTATTCTCTTAATGCCAGCCCTCTTCCAGACCTTGAAGATATCCCGGTAGTCCGTGACTTTCCGGATGTCTTTCCAGAGGAACTGCCAGGTGTTCCACCTGACAGAGATGTAGAGTTCGTCATAGATCTTATCCCAGGAACAGCTCCAATCTCCCGGAGACCTTACAAGATGGCACCCTTAGAACTAGCCGAGCTTAAGAAACAACTTGATGAGTCCTTGCAAAAGGGTTTCATCCGTCCTAGCTCTTCTCCTTGGGCTTGCCCCGTCCTCTTTGTCAAGAAGAAAGACGGTACGGAACGGATGGTCGTTGATTATCGTCCCGTTAATTTGGTCACGATAAAGAACAAGTATCCGCTCCCCAGGATCAACGACCTGTATGATCAGCTCGCTAGATCCTCAGTCTTTTCCAAGATGGATTTAAGGTTAGGATACCACCAAATCAAAATCAGAAGCGGGGACATTCCCAAGACAGCTTTTGTCACTCGTTATGGCCAGTACGAGTACACCGTCATGTCCTTTGGCCTAACCAACGCCCCAGCCACATTCTCCCGCTTGATGAACTCGATCTTCATGGAGTACTTAGATAAGTTCGTCGTGGTTTACCTCGATGATATTCTTATTTACTCGAAGAACGAGGAAGAGCATGCCGAACATCTTAGACTTGTTATAGAAAAACTCAGAGAACACCGCCTTTATGCCAAGTTCTCCAAGTGTGAATTTTGGTTGCCAGAAGTGACCTACCTAGGCCACGTAATCTCTGGTAAGGGCATTGTTGTCAATCCCGAGAGAGTTCAAGCCGTTCTCGATTGGACTCCACCTGAGACCGTGAAACAAGTTAGGAGCTTCCTTGGTCTAGCCAGCTATTGTCGCCGCTTTGTTGAAAACTTCTCCAAAGTAGCCAAACCCCTCACGGAACTTCTCAAGAAAGATAAAAAGTTCGAGTGGTCCCCACAGTGTGAGTATAGTTTTCAGGAACTGAAAAGGCGCCTGACCTCTGCTCCCATACTTGTGCCACCGGATTTCACTAAAGACTTTATTATCTACTGCGACGCCTCACGACAGGGACTAGGTTGCATTCTTATGCAGGATCGTCATGTGATTGCCTATGCATCTCGACAGTTGCATCCACATGAGGAGAATTATCCTACACATGATCTAGAGCTTGCAGCCGTAGTCTATGCACTCAAGACCTGGCGACATTACCTCCTTGGTAAACGTTGCGAGATTTACACCAATCACCAGAGTCTCAAGTATATCTTCACCCAACCGGATCTGAACCTTAGGCAAAGACGTTGGTTGGAGTTGATCACAGATTATGATCTAGGGTTTACCTACACCCCAGGCAAAGCCAATGTCATGGCTGATGCTCTAAGCCGTAAATCCTATTGCAACAATCTCATGTTGCAGCAAGGCCAACCACTTCTCCATGAGGAATTCTGTAAGCTTAACCTTCACATTGCTCCTCACGGATTCCTTTCTACCTTGGTGGCGAAACCTACCCTTGAGGATCAGATCATCTCTGACCAGAAGTTTGATAGGGGGGTTATTCGCATTAAGAGAAACATTAAGAAGGGAGTTGGTGGATGTTTCTCTATGGATGATCGTGGTGTTGTTTTCTTTGAGAATCGCTTGGTGGTTCCCAAGAATCAACATCTGCGACAATTGATTCTTAAGGAGGCGCATGAATCTCCTCTCACGATTCATCCCGGTAGTACTAAGATGTATCAGGACCTACGCCAGAGGTTCTGGTGGACTAGGATGAAGAGAGAAATCGCTCAGTTTATTGCTAACTGTGACGTTTGTCGTCGCGTTAAGGCAGAGCATCAAAGGCCTGCTGGCACCCTTCAGCCTTTAGCTATTCCTGAATGGAAATGGGATAAAGTTGGTATGGACTTCATCACCGGCTTTCCCAGGACCAAGAGAGGGAATAGCGCTATCTTCGTAGTCATTGATCGTCTTTCCAAAGTGGCTCACTTCCCCCTGTTCGAGAAAATATCACTGCTAGTCAGCTTGCTGACTTATATATTTCTCGAATAGTGTCACTTCATGGTGTTCCACTAGAGATCAATTCAGACCGTGGCAGTCTTTTCACTTCTCATTTTTGGGAGAGCTTCCAAACTGCCATGGGAACCCATCTTTCCTTCAGTACCGCTTTCCACCCTCAGTCGAGTGGTCAGGTGGAACGGGTCAATCAAACTCTCGAGGACATGCTTAGAGCTTGCGTTATCTCCTTCGGTATGGATTGGGAGAAATGTCTTCCTTTCGCCGAGTTTGCTTATAACAATAGCTACCAATCCAGCCTCAAGCAAGCTCCTTTTGAGGTTCTCTATGGACGAAGATGTCGAACACCTTTGAACTGGTCAAAAACCGGTGAAAGACAATTCTTTGGACCGGATATGATCCAGGAGGCAGAAGAGCAAGTTCGCATCATTCGTGAGAATTTGAAAACAGCCCAGTCTCATCAGAAAAGTCAGTACGATCGTCATCATAAGGATATGACTTATGAAATTGGCGACCAAGCTTACCTTCGGGTTACTCCTTTGAAGGGTACCCATCGTTTCGGTATCAAGGGCAAGTTGGCTCCTCGTTACATTGGTCCCTTTCGCATTCTCGCTAAACGAGGAGAGGTTGCCTACCAATTGGAACTACCCCCACATCTTTCTTGAGTTCTTGATGTGTTCCACGTATCCCAACTCAGGCGTTGCTTCTCGGATCCCATCCGCAGAGTGGACCATGAAACGCTTGATCTCCAAGATAACCTCACATACCGAGAGTACCCAGTTCGCATTCTTGATCAAGCAGAGCGTGTCACTCGACGTCAGAACATCAAGTTTCTCAAAGTTCAGTGGTCTCAGCATTCCGAGAGAGAAGCTACTTGGGAGCGAGAAGATCGTCTTCGACTGGAGTACCCCGCTTTCTTTCCGTCGACCCCTGAATCTCGGGACGAGATTCTGTCAAGTGGGGGCGAGTTGTCACATCCCTAGTCTGGTATGACCTAGACTAGCTAGCCATTTGAGCATCATATTTAAATTTCATTTAAATTTGAAATGAGGATTGGTGGAACCCTCAGAATCTTTTTTGAAAATGACCCAAATAAAAATTTCTCCAAAAGGGTCCAAGAAAATGCTCATGTTGCTCTCTGAAAATATTGGACAGAGATAAAAATCAAAACAATATTTTTAGGAGCTCATGGACATTTATTTTGGCCATTTGGATTAATTCGATAAATATTTGCATTGGAAATATATTTCTATATATATGAAATATGGTCCAAAAATTATGCCAATTATAAAGGAGCTCTGGCATAATATATCTAGCTCCTGCAAAAATTGGCATAATAAAATAAAATGGTTTAGTATTTTTATTAAACCAAACAAATGTCAGAAAATTAGAAAAGAAAACAGAAAAGGGGAGAGAGGCTTACCTGGGGCTTCCCCTGTGCAGCCCAGCCGCAGCAGGCCGGCCCAGCCAGCAGGCGGCCCAGCCCACCTGGCCCCCCCTCCTCTGTCGTCTTCCTTCCCGACAGGGGAACGGCGCGTGCCGACGCGCGCGCACTGCCGCGCCTCCACCTCCTGCTTCCCTGGCCACCTCCTGCTTCTTCCTCGTCGCCTGGAACGCCCCGGACGACGCCACGCAGCCCCGACCGCCCTCTCACTCTCTCCCTCCTTCTCCCTCCCCTGCATCTGTCCCTCTCCCCGCACCCGAAGCGCTGCCGTCGCCGCCGCACGCCGTGGCCATAGCCACCGCCTCCCCCTCGCCTCCCCGTCGTGCCCAGGAGCTCCGCCTCGTCGCCAGCTACCTCCTTGCCGAGCCACGCAAGCCGGAGTGCCCCGAGGAGCCGCCATCGCCGTCATCTTCGTCGTCGGCCGCCTGAGATCGTCGGCGCCCGTCCGTCGTCTCCGACTCTTCCCCGAGCAAGCCGACCAGCCCATCGACCTCCCCGTGAGCCTCTGCTTCGAACCCCTCTCCTCCTCCTCGCGATTACGCCGTCTAGGCCTCACTCCCGCCATGGCCGAAGCTCGCCTCCGCTCGAGCTTGTCGCCGGCGTTGCTCCGGCGACCCTTTGGCCACGCTCGTGCACCTAGCACTCTCGCCGCACCTCGTAGTGCCCCGCTAGTGCTTTAGTTCGCGCATTTGCACGCTGCAGCTGCGCCCCCGAACACAGCCGAACTCCGGCGGCCGCAAAGCGTGGTCGCCGACGTCGTTCTCGGCCACCCCAGCTCTGGCCGAGGGCACTGCTCGACGCGCCGCATCGCCAGCTCTTCGAAGAGCCTAAACACGCCTCGAACGGAGCCCTGTGAGTGATTCCCGCGGCGTTCCGCCGTCTCGGGCCTCGCCGGCGGCTAAACGCCGGCGAGTTGACCGGGTTTGACCCCCCAGGGTCGCTGACTAGTGGGGCCAGGCCCTGCTAATTCTAGTTAAAAAAAATAAACTAACCTAACTAGCCACTAACACTGACCAGTGGGCCCGACCCCCCCTAACCTTTTAATTAAACTAATTAACCCCTGTTTAATCCCCCCTGTCACTGACGTGTGGGTCCCACACGTCAGGTTTGACCCGGACCAGCCCAGTTGACCGCTGACGTCGTGCTGACGTCATGCTGACGCAATTATTTATTTTCTGGAATTAAAATAATTCAGAAAATCCAAAAAATGATTTAAACTTCAAAAATTCATAGAAATTCAACCGTAGCTCAGATTGAAATAATTTATATATGAAAAATTATCAGAAAAATGCAATCTTTCCATCTGTACTAGTTTCATGCATGAAAAACCAACTTATACATGCTGAATATGGGAAAACTCATTATGGCATATATTAGAGACTTAATTTAGAAATGCATTTGAACCTTTGGTTCAAATGGGCTTCAAACCAATTGAACACTAGTTGCATTAGCTCAACAGCATCACATCTACATGCCATGTTCATGCATCATATTGTTGCATATGATTGTGTATTGATTGCCGGCACCGTTCCTTCTCAATAGGTCCTACTCCGGAGACGTTCTAGAGTACCTGTCTGTGAAGCAGTGCCTCCCTTGTTGATTTACCAGGCAAGCAAACCCCCTTGTTCATTTCGATAAAACCCTACTCTCTGGCTCCTGCTCTCAGTTATTGCATTAGGACAACAACGATTCATATGCTACTTTGTGCTGCGGTAGTTGAACCCATTCCTCTGCATGACCTGTCATTGCCACAGTAAATAGTTGAAACCCACTAGCATGTGTAGGAGTTGATTGAAGCCATTGTTGTGTTCCTACCATGCTATGCCTTCTATTGCTTAGAGTTGTGTCAGGTCTGATTCATTGGGAATGAATTGGAGTGTTACGATATGTTCTGATGCTGAGAGTGAAGTGTGTGAACACGATTTGGTAAAGGTAGCGGTGAGAGGCCATGTAGGAGTACATGGTGGGTTGTCTCACTGGAACCATCCTTAAGCACTGAGTTCTATGTATGTTGTCCAATGACTCGATACTACCACACATTGGAATGCTTAAGTGCCCCTCTCGACTTATTAGCCAACTTGATCTCTGTCCAGGAGTCGCAACTAGTTTCTGGTGTTTGTAGGTAGTGCTATTTTTCTACCAAGTGGCACCCGGCAGGGTGGGCTTGGGACAGACTAGGCACACGTGGCCCGGTGTACCGAGTGGCACCCGGTTGGTGGGCTCGGGAACCCTGCTCACATCGTTTGGGGCCGTGAGCGACACC
>NC_041385.1:534672347-534692376 GCF_002162155.2 Triticum dicoccoides | reverse complement strand
TAAAGGTAGCGGTGAGAGGCCATGTAGGAGTACATGGTGGGTTGTCTCACTGGAACCGTCCTTAAGCACTGAGTTCTATGTATGTTGTCCAATGACTCGATACTACCACACATTGGAATGCTTAAGTGCCCCTCTCGACTTATTAGCCAACTTGATCTCTGTCCAGGAGTCGCAACTAGTTTCTGGTGTTTGTAGGTAGTGCTATTTTTCTACCAAGTGGCACCCGGCAGGGTGGGCTTGGGACAGACTAGGCACACGTGGCCCGGTGTACCGAGTGGCACCCGGTTGGTGGGCTCGGGAACCCTGCTCACATCGTTTGGGGCCGTGAGCGACACCCCGGCCGGATCTCCTTGCGGATGGAACCCGAATAGGCGATAAACCTGGACTAGAGTCTTGCGTGGTTAGTCAGGTCGTGGCCGACACCCTCGCCAGGCTTCCGCTTGAAGGTTGCCGAGATACATGACGTGTACATGGCGGTAAGTGGCGAGAGCGTGTGTGAAGAAGTACACCCCTGCAGGGTTAACATGATCTATTCGAATAGCCGGGTCCGCGGTTATGGACTTCTTGGATGCTTACATGGTACATAGACAACTTGAAGTGGATACTATAAAATGCTCAAGACATATGTGAGTACTATGGATGGCCTTCTCGTAGGGAGACGGGAATGAATCCATAGTAGTGTATTGTGTGGTGATTAGTGGACTCGTGTACGTTGTTTCACCTCAAGAGTTTCTGGTAGTCGTAGAATAGGATAGCCACAGAGTCAAAGCTGGCTTGCTGCAACTAAACCCCACATTACCCTCTTGATACAAATGCATGTACGATAGGATCTGATGTAAGTCTTGCTGAGTACCTTTGTACTCATGTTGCTTTATTTATGTTTTTGCAGCTGAGACTTCGGTCTTACTAGTGTTCTCGTGGACTTCGACTAGTAGCTAGTACCTCAGCTACGATCTTGATCGGATGTTGTAGATAGTCAGGCTCTTCAGCCTTTTCCATTTGTAGATGTCTGTACTCAGACATGTAATGCTTCCGCTTGTTGCTTGATTGCTCTGACTGTTGGGTCATGTGACCCCTGTTTGTAATAATGCTGTGATGGCTCTTCTGAGCCTTTATCTATATAAGTTGTTGAGTTATGCTGTGATGCCATGTTGTACAGCACATACCTGCATGTTATGCGTACGTGTAATGTGTATTGCTATGTGTGGGATCTGACTATCTAGTTGTTTATTCTTTGTAGCCTCTCTTACCGGGAAATGTCTCCTAGTGCTTCCACTGAGCCCTGGTAGCTTGCTACTGCTCCGAAACACTTAGGCTGGCCGGCATGTGTCCTTCTTCGATCCTATGTCTGTCCCTTCGGGGAAATGTCACGCGATGAATACCGGAGTCCTGTTAGCCTGCTACAGCCCGGTTCACCGGAGTCCTGTTAGCCCAGTGCTACAGCCTGGATTCACTCGTTGATGACCGACACGTTCGATGCTGGGTCATGGATGCCTGTCCCTGTAAGTGAGTGCCACTTTGGGTTTACGACTAGCCATGTCAGCCCGGGCTCTTTATCATATGGATGCTAGCGACACCATCATATACGTGTGCCAAAATGCACAAACGGTCCCGGGCAAAGGTAAGGCGACACCCGTGGGGATACCGTGCGTGAGGCCGCAAAGTGATATGAGGTGTTACATGCTAGATTGATGTGGCATAGAGTCGGGGTCCTGACAGCAAGTGTGTTGCGATCAGCTGCGGCTGCTGCTTCCCGGTAGATCTTGTCGGCGCAGATAAGGGCATCCTTCTTGTCGCCGGGGACAGAGACACTTATCGGGCCTGGCATCTTGAGCATGTTGTATGCATAGTGAGAGGCTGCCATAAACTTGGCGAGCGCTGGACGGCCAAGGATCCCATTGTAGGGAAATGGAAAATCGGCAACGTCAAATGTGACCCTCTCAGTTCTGAAATTCAGGTCGCTGCCAAATGTGACCGGCAGCGTGATCTTCCCCTTCGGCTTGCTCCTTCCCGGGTTGATTCCTTGGAATGTGCCGGTCTCTTCGAGCTCGCTGTCAGGGATCTGGAGTTTCTGAAGGACCGCAGAGGAGATCAGATTCAAGCCGGCCCCGCCGTCAACCAGCATCTTCGTGACCTTGAGGTTGCGGATAGTTGGTGAAACCAACATCGGCAAGCACCCGACCGCAGTTACGCGATCAGGGTGATCCTCAATGTCGAAGATGATAGGCGTGCTGGACCATTTCAGGGGCTTGCGTGACTCTATGGATTGCTCTGCTGCATTCACTTCCCGCATCCACTGCTTGAGTTGGCGGTGCGAAATATGCAGAGAGGCGCCACCATCAACGCACAGGACCTCTGTGGCTTTCTGAAATTCCTGCTCGTCGGCCTCGTCATCATCCATGTCTTCATCATCGTCGTCGTCTTCATCCTTGTCGCGGCCACGGGGAGGTCTGTCTCCTTGCCGCTGCTTGGCCTTGCCGCGGCGTCCTCCCCGGCCGGGACGTTTCTTGCCGGATCCACCAGTTCCTTCCTGGGCCTTCTCCTTGTCGCGCCGCTCGTACTCAGCTTTCTGTTGCTCAACAAGCTGTTCGACTTTCTTGCAGTTCTGGAGATCGTGACCCTTGGTGCGGTGAATCTTACAATACTGCTTGCCGGAGCTGTCCTGCTTGTCGGCGGCCGCCACAGGCTGGGCCTCCTTGTCGGAGCCACCAGCTTTAGCTTCCTTGGCGCCACCTCCATTGCCGGTCTGCTTGACAGCTAGCACTTCCTTGCCCTTTTTCCTTCTGTTGTTCCGCCGCCGGCCTTTCCTTGTCGGGGCGGCATCCTCACTGTCGGATCCTCCTGCTCCTGTACTCTCTTCGGGGAGCCTCCTCCCCTCTTCAGCGTGTGCACACTTGTCGGCCAGGGCGTAAAGCTCGCTGACGTCTCTGATCTTACACATCGCCATCTCCTCCCTCATCCTTCGGTTTCGCACGTTCTGATGGAACGCGCTAATGATCGCGGCGGGGTGGATGTCTGGAATGTTGTGCTGTACACGGCTGAATCTCTGAATGTACTTGCGCAGTGGCTCTCCTTCCTTCTGGGCGAGCAGATGAAGATCGCTCTCTTGGCCATGTGGCTTGTGGCCGCCTGTAAAGGCGCCGACAAACTGATGGCATAAATCTGCCCAAGAGGAGATGGAATTGTCCGGCAAGTGCATGAGCCAGGACCTGACGTTGGGCTTGAGTACCAGCGGGAAGTAGTTGGCAAGGATCTTGTCATCCCGCCCCCCGGCAGCCTGCACCGCGATGGTGTAGATGCTGAGAAACTCCGACGGATGCGTCTTGTCGTCGTACTTCTCTGGTACGTCTGGTTTGAAATTCTTTGTGCTGGGCCACTGGACTTGCCGCAGCTCACGGGTGAACACAGGACAACCTACCGCGTACGGCAGATCGCCTGGTTCCCCTGGTGCATGCATGTCAACAGAGGGCCCAGCGCGCTTGTCGGATTGACGTCGCGCTTCTCTTCGGCGCTCGATGCGAGTTCGAGCGTCTTCTTGTTGTCGTTCATGGAGAACTTGGCGCTGGTCGCGACGAGCTCGTGGGTCCGACGACGCGGTGGAGCTGCTGTCGGGGTGGACCCGGCGAGTCGGCGATTTTGGCCTTCGTAGTGGAGAGTGCATGGAAGTCACACCTCCCCCGGTCTTGTTGCCATCGGCTCGCGTCCGGCTGTCCTGCCGCGGCAGCGAGGTGCTTGGTTGCCGCGCAGTGTCACCGTTGGCGAAGCCGATGAGGCTCTGGATAGTGGCCCTCCATTCGTCGGCCTTGTCCGCCGTCGGGGGATAGTCTAGGAGCAGTTGAGCTCGCGCCAAGGCTTCTGCTGGAGTGGTGGGCGGCGGAGGTGAACGGTGCGAGGAGTGGGGCATGCTCGGACTCCTAACCACGTTAGAACGAGCAGTGCCCCGTCCAGGCGACCGTACTTCGCTCGAGCCAGCATGTTGACGTGCATGTTGGTCTTGAGCGCCACGAGAACCACCAGCTTGACCTTGGCCCAGCGGACGTATGGCGCTGCGAACGCCATGACGCTGCTGGTCTCGCGCCTCCTGAGAGGGGAGCGATGCGCGCATGGACGCTGAGGTTTGTGCCGCCTTGTCCTTGGACTTGGCCACACTGAAGGCTCCCTCGTCGATGCCCATTCTTCCGCCGGCGTCCACTCCACCACCCATTTGCTCCGGGGGCGGTGAAAGCGACACAGACGGAACAGCTGCCTCCGAATCCTTCTTCTTCGGTGGCATGTCGATGAAGACGATGAAGATTTAGCTCGCGTGCACGCCGGATCGGGTTCGCACAATCTCGACGCCCCCTACCTGGCGCGCCAGAGATGTCAGGGGGACTGATCCACCAACACCTATGGGGACAGGGCCCCTTTCGGTTCAGAGGGAGGCGGAGGCCGCACAAAGAGCGGATCGAGGCAGTACACGCGAGCGGTTTTACCCAACTTCGGGCTGCACGGATGCGTAAAACCCTACTGCTGCTTGTTTGTGTGTATTGAATTCTTGCTCAGGAGCGATGGACGCTGCCACACCGAGCGTGAGAGTGTTCCTGGTGTTTCGAATGAGCCCAACCCCTTCTACGTTGCGCTTGGGCCTCCTTTTATACTCTCAAGTCCAGAGATGTCGGGGGGACTGATCCACCAACACCTATGGGGACAGGGCCCCTTTCGGTTCGGAGGGAGGCGGAGGCCGCACAAAGAGCGGATCGAGGCAGTACACGCGAGCGGTTTTACCCAGCTTCGGGCCGCACGGATGCGTAAAACCCTACTGCGGCTTGTTTGTGTGTATTGAATTCTTGCTCAGGAGCGATGGACGCTGCCAGACCGAGCGTGAGAGTGTTCCTGGTGTTTCGAATGAGCCCAACCCCTTCTACGTTGCGCTTGGGCCTCCTTTTATACTCTCAAGGGGTCACCGACAGGTGGCAACATAGACTAGAAGGGTAAAAATGGAAAAGGATGCGGTAGGTGCAGCTACCGCTACTGTGGATACAGTGCACCCTACCTAACTCTGACGGCAGGGGACAAGGTCATTGAATGTCTGTCTGAGTTTCCTAAACAGTGCAAAAAGTGACCGTTAGGAGCGCCACCGTTTGCGACGATGGCCTTCTCTTCATCTCTGCTTGCCACCGCGCACCCCTAGCTGCGCGGCCTCCTGCCACGTGTGCTTGGGAGAGTCCTAGAGCGACACGTTAGCAGGTGTGCTGGAGCGCGGGCACGAAGTGGGGGTTTCCCGCGGAAGCTCCTTGCCACGGTCGTCGTCTTGTCGTGTTTGGGAGCTTGTTACTCACCGGCCCTTGCCGGGACGCAGGGCGCGTCGCGGCAAGCTTTCTTGGTATGCCTTGAGTGGCCTTCCCGGCAAGCTCCTCTTGCCGGGGTCTTGTCTCTTCCCGGCAAGATCCTCTTGCCGGGGCCTTGGTTGGCCTTCCCGGCAAGCTCCTCTTGCCGGGGCCTTGGTTTGAGTACTTTGTTCTTGAATGGTCTTCAAGGGAACCACGGAGGGTCTTGGCGGTCACCCGGCAAGCCTTGCCGTGGGATGCTGCGACCGCCCGTGCACAAGTTCGGGGTACTAGAGTACCCCTACTCTAGTACACCGACAATGTAGAAGCCCTCCATGGTCGATTCCCCCTCCGGCGGAGCGCCGGCGAAGGCTCCAAGATGGGATCTCGCGGATACAGAAGGTTACGGCGGTGGAAATTGTTTTTCGTTGGCTCCCTGGATATTTTCGGGGTACGTGGGTATATATAGGAGGAAGAAGTAGGTCGGTGGCCGCCCGAGGGGCCCAAGATATAGGGGGGTGCGCCCTATAGGGGTGGGTGCGGCCTCCACCATCGTGGCCGCCTCGGCTGCTTCTTGGCTTGCACTCCACGTCCTCCCGATCACGTTTGTTCCAAAAATCACGTCCCGAAGGTTTCATTCAGTTTGGACTCCATTTGATATTCCTTTTCTTCGAAATACTGAAATAGGCAAAAAAACAGCAATACGGGTTGGGCCTCCTGTTAGTAGGTTAGTCCCGAAAATGATATAAATGTGTAAAGTAAAGCCCATAAACATCCAAAAAGGGTAATATAATAGCATGGAACAATCAAAAATTATAGATACGTTGGAGACGTATCAAGCATCCCCAAGCTTAATTCCTGCTCGTCCTCGAGTAGGTAAATGATAAAAACAGAATTTTTGATGTGGAATGCTACCTAGCATAATTCTCAATGTAATTTTCTTTATTGTGGCATGAATGTTCAGATCCAAATGATTCAAAATAAAAGTACATATTGACAGAAGAAATAGTAATACTTAAATCATACTAATAAAAGCAATCATGTCTTCTCAAAATAATATGGCTAAAGAAAGTTCATCCCTACAAAATCATATAGTTAGGCTATGCTTCATTTTCGTCACACAAAAATCTCCCAAATTCTACACCCCCGATGACAAGCCAAGCAATTGTTTCGTACTTAAATAATCTCAAACACTTTCAACTTTCACGCTATACATGAGGATGAGCCATGGATATAGCACAATGGGTGGAATAGAACATGATGATGGGGATTGTGTGGAGAAGACAAAAAAGGAGAAAGTCTCACATTGACGAGGATAACCAACGGGCTATGGAGATGCCCATCAATTGATGTCAACATGAGGAGTAGGGATTGCCATGCAACGGATGCACTAGAGCTATAAATGTATGAAAGCTCAACAAAAGAAAACTAGTGGGTGTGCATCCAACTTGCTTGCTCATGAAGACCTAGGGCATTTTGAGGAAGCCCATCGTAGGAATATACAAGCCAAGTTCTATAATGAAAAATTCCCACTAGTATATGAAAGTGACAACATATGAGACTCTCTATATGAAGAACATGGTGCTACTTTGAAGCACACGTGTGGAAAAGAGATAGTAACATTGCCCACTTTTTATTTATTTTCTTTTTTTCCTTTTTTTCCTTTTTTCTTTTTTGGGCCTTTTTTGGCCTTTCTTTTTTTTTGGCCTTTCTTTTTTTTCTTTTTGGCCTTTCTTTTTTTTTCTTTTTGGGGACAATGCTCTCATAATGATGATCATCACACTTTTATTAATTTACAACACATGAATTACAACTCGAAACTAGAACAAGATATGACTCTATATGAATGCCTCTGGCGGTGTATCGGGATGGGCAATGAATCAAGAGTGACATGTATGAAAATTATGCAAAGTGGCCTTGCCACAAATACATTGTCAACTACATGATCATGCAATGGCAATATGACAATAGTAATGCGTGTCATGATGATAAACGGAATGGTGGAAAGTTGCATGGCAATATATCTCGGAATGGCTATGGAAATGCCATAATAGGTAGGTATGATGGCTGTTTTGAGGAAGGCATAAGGAGGTTTATGTGTGATAGAGTGTATCATATCACGGGGTTTGGATGCACCGGCGAAGTTTTCACAAACTCTCAAGGTGAGAAAGGGCAATGGACGATACCGAAGAGGCTAGCAATGATGGAAAGGTAAAAGTGCGTATAATCCATGGACTCAACATTAGTCAAAAGAACTCATATACTTATTGAAAAAATTTAGAAGTCATCAAAAACCAAGCACTACGTGCATGCTCCTAGAGGGATAGATTGGTCGGAAAAGACCATGGCTCATCCCCGACCGCCACTCGTAAGGTTGCACAATCCAAGGACACTTCATGTTTCAAATTTGTTACACAACTTTAACCATACGTGCATGCTACAGGACTTGCTAACTTCAACATAAGCATTCTTTAAATTCATAATCACCCAACTAGCATGACCTTAATATCACTACCTCCATATCTCAAAACAATTATCAAGTATCAAATTGATCATAGCATCCAATTCACTTCCTATGATAGTTTTTATTATACCCAACTTGGATGCCTACCATTCTAGGACCAATTTTATAACCATACCAAATACCATGCTGTTCTAAGAGACTCTCAAAATAATTTAAGTGAAGCATGAGAGACTAGCAATTTCTACAAAATTAAGCCACCGTCGTGCTCTAAAAGATATAAGTGAAGCACTAGAGCAAAAACTATCAAGCTCAAAAGATATAAGTGAAGCACATAGAGTATTCTAATAAATTTCAATCAAGTAGGATTCTCCCAAAAGGTGTGTACAGCAAGGATGATTATGGAAAACTAAAAAGCAAAGACTAATATCATACAAGATGCTCCAATCAAAACACATATCATGTGGCAAATAAAAATATAGCTCCAAGTAAAGTTACCAATGAACGGAGACGAAAGAGGGAATGCCTTCCGGGGGCATCCCCAAGCTTAGGCTTTTGGCTATTCTTGAATATCTTGGGGTGCCATGGGTATCCCCAAGCTTAGGCTCTTGCCACTCCTTATTCCATAGTCCATCAAATCTTTACCCAAAACTTGAAAACTTCACAACACAAAACTCAACAGGAAATCTCATAAGCTCCGTTAGTGAAAGAAAGAAAAACCAGCACATAAGGTACTATAATGAACTCATTCTTTATTTATATTGGTGTTAAACCTACTGTATTTCAAGTTCTCTATGGTTCATACCACTTAATACTAGCCATAGATGCATCAAAATAAGCAAACAACACACGAAAAACAGAATCTGTCAAAAACAGAACAGTCTATAGCAATCTGTAACTAACGCAAACTTATGTAACTCTAAAACTCCTACCAAAATAGGAAGTACTGGGAAATTTGTCTATTGATCCACAGAAGAAAGAATCAACACAAAATCACGTTTCTGTGATTTAACAAAACTAATTTCGTGCGTGCAAAGTTTCTGTTTTTCAGCAGAATCAAATTAACTATCACCATAGGTTATCCTATAGGTTCCACTTGGCACAAACACTAATTAAAACATAAAAACACATCCAAACAGAAAGTAGATGCAAAATTTATTACTAAACAGAAACAAAAACAAAAAACACAAATAAAATTGGGTTGCCTCCCAACTAGCGCTATCGTTTAACGCCCCTAGCTAGGCATAAAAGTGAGGATAGATCTAAGTAGTGTCATCTTTGGCACTCAATTCATAAGTAGCTCGCATGATAGATTCATAAGGTAATTTGACTTTCTTTCTTGGAAAGTGCTCCATGCCTTTCCTTAATGGAAATTGGAATCTAATATTCCCTTTCTTCATATCAATAATCGCGCCAATCGTTATAAGGAAAGGTCTACCAAGAAAAATAGGGCAAGAAAGATTGCAATCTATATCAAGAACGATAAAATCTACGGGCACCAAATTTCTATTTGCAACAATGAGAACATCATTGATCCTTCCCATTGGCTTTTTAATGGTGGAATCCGCAAGGTGCAAATTTAAAGAGCAATCATCAAGATCATGGAAACCTAGAATATCACATAAAGTTTTCGGAATTGTGGAAACACTAGCACCCAAATCACATAAAGCATAACACTCATGATCTTTAATTTTAATCTTTATAGTAGGTTCCCACTCATCATTAAGTTTTCTAGGTATAGAAACTTCCAAATTAAGTTTTTCATCAAAAGATTGCATCAAGGCATCAACTATATGTTTGGTAAAAGCTTTATTTTGACTATAAGCATGAGGAGAATTCAGAACGGATTGCAAAAAGGCAATACAACCTTCTAAAGAACAAATATCATAATCAAATTCCTTGAAATCCAACATAGTGGGTTCAATGCTATTTAAAGTCTTGACCTCTCCAATTCCACTTTTACCAAATTTAGCATCAAGATCTAAGAACTCCGAATTATTCGGACGCCTTCTAACTAAAGTTGACTCATCTCCAGTCCCATTATTATTAAGATTCATATTTCAAAACAAAGATCTAATAGGGTACACATCAATAACTTTAAGATCTTCATCATAATTTTCACGTAAACCAGAAGAACACGCCTTTACAAAGCAATCTTTCTTAGCATGCAATCTAGCTGTTCTTTTCTTCCACTCGTCAATGGAAATTCTCATGGCTTTGAGAGGCTCATTGATATCATGCTTAGGAGGAGTAGATCTAAGTTCAAGAGAATCAACATCAATCAAAAGTCTATCAACGTTCCTAGCCAAATCATCAACTTTGAGCATTTTTTCTTCAAGCAAGGCATTAAAATTCTTTTGAGAGATCATAAATTCTTTCACACTATTCTCAAAATCAGAGGGCATCTTATTAAAATTACAATAAGAATTATTGCAGGAATTTCCATAATTATTAGAGGAATTACTAGGGAAAGGTCTAGGATTAAGGTTTCCTCTATAACCATTGTTACCGGAACTATTCCTACCAACAAAATTCACATCCATAGATTCATTATTATTCTCAATCAAAGTAGACAAAGGCATATCATTGGGATCAATAGGAGCACTCTTAGTAGCAAACAATTTCATAAGTTCATCCATCTTTCCACTCAAAACATTAATTTCTTCTATAACATGCACTTTTTTACTAGTAGATCTTTCGATGTGCCATTGAGAATAATTAGCCATAATATTATCAAGGAGTTTTGTAGCATCTCCTAAAGTGATTTCCATAAACGTGCCTCCCGCGGTTGTCACATCCCTAGTCTGGTATGACCTAGACTAGCTAGTCATTTGTGCATCATATTTAAATTTCTTTTAAATTTGAAATGAGGATTGGTGGAACCCTCAGAATCATTTTTGAAAATGACCCAAATAAAAAAATTCTCCAAAAGGGTCCAAGAAAATGCTCATGTTGCCCTCTGAAAATATTGGACAGAGATAAAAATCAAAACAATATTTTTAGGAGCTCATGGACATTTATTTTGGCCATTTGGATTAATTCGATAAATATTTGCATTGGAAATATATTTCTATATATATGAAATATGGTCCAAAAATTATGCCAATTATAAAAGAGCTCTGGAATAATACCATTAGCCCCTACAAAAATTGGCATAATAAAATTAAATGATTTAATATATTTATTAAATCAAACAAATGTCAGAAAATTAGAAAAGAAAACAGAAAAGGGGAGAGAGACTTACTTGGGCCACTTACCTGGCCCATCTCCAGCTGGCGGCCCAGCCCACCCCCGCTGCCTTCTGTCGTCTCCCTCCTCGGACAGAAGGACGAGGGCGTGTGCCCGACGCTCGCCGGCACGCGCGCGCGCCACCTCCCCCCTGCTGGCCACCTCCTGCTTCCCCGGACTCCCTCCCAATGCCACGGAGACGGCCACGCACCCCAGGCCCTCTCATTCCTCCTCCCCCCCATGCTCATCCCCTCCTCTGGCTCCCCCTCACTTCCACCGAACGCGGCCGCCGCCGCCGACGAGAACAACCACGGCCACAGCCACCCCCTCGCGCCTCGGTTGTGCCCACGAGCTCCGCGACGTCGTCCTCGACCCCCTCACCGAACCACGCCCCGCCGGAAGCCCTGTAGCGTCGACTTCGAGCTCTTCTTCAACCTTCGGCCGCCGGTGACCTCGTCTTCGATTCGCGCCGTCTAGGTCGTCCCCAGGCCCACTGAGCTGCGCTTCGACCTCCCAGTGAGCTCCTCCGTCGTTTCCCCCTAACCCCACGGCCTAGCGCTCGTTGTAGCACCACTTCCCATGACGCTCGAAGCACACCGCCGCACGAACTCGTCGCCGACGAGGCTCCGGTGGCCAATCGGCCCCGTGCATATGCCCGTTGGCTTTGTGGGAGCCTGCAGAACGCGTAGTTGCTACCCGTTGATCCTCCCGTGCACGGTGGCGCCGTTTTCATCGGCGCCCGAACTCCGGTGACCGCCAAAGTCGTCGTCGGCGACGTCTCCGGCCACCCCGAGCTCAACCATCACCACCAAGAGCTGCGGCTCGTTCCCAGGAGCTCGTAGATGCTCTCCGCCTCCCGTTTGGTGGCCGTAACGTGCAAATGCACTTCCTCCGCCGTGTCTGGCCTCGCCGGCGGCTAGACGCTGGCGAGTGTTGACCTTGACCATTGACTGGGTGGGCCCAGTTGACTCCCCTGAGTCAATGACAAGCGCCCCCCCCCCCAGCTAACTAAACCTGTTTAGTGTTAATCTAAATTAATTAGTTAATTAACTAGATGAGCCACTGACACACGGGTCCCACAGGTCAGGTTTGACCTGTACCGGGCCTGTTGACTTGCTGACGTCATGCTAATGCAAGGCTGATGCAATAACTCTTTTCTGGATTTAATTTTATATAGAAAATTCCAGAAAATTGCCTAAACTTCAAAAATTCATAGAAATTCAACCATAACTCCAAATGAGACAATTTATATATGAAAAATTATCAGAAAAATGCAATCTTTCCATCTGTACTAGTTTCATGCATGAAAAACCAACTTATACATGCTGAATATGGGAAAACACATTAGGGCATATATAAGAGACTTAATTTAGAAATGCATTTGAACCTTTGGTTCAAATGGACTTCAAACCAAATGTTTACTAGTTGCATTAGCTCAACAGCATCACATCTACATGCCATGTTCATGCATCATATTGCTGCATATGATTGTGTATTGATTGCCGGCACCGTTCCTTCTCGATAGGTCCTACTCCGGAGACGTTCCAGAGTACCTGTCTGTGAAGCAGTGCCTCCCTTGTTGTTTTACCAGGCAAGCAAACCCCCTTGTTCATTTCGATAAAACCCTACCCTCTCGCTCCTGCTCTCAGTTATTGCATTAGGACAACAACGATTCATATGCTACTTTGTGCTGCGGTAGTTGAACCCATTCCTCTGCATGACCTGTCATTGCCACAGTAAATAGTTGAAACCCACTAGCATGTGTAGGAGTTGATTGAAGCCACTGATGTGTTCCTACCATGCTATGCCTGCTATTGCTTAGAGTTGTGTCAGGTCTGATTCATTGGGAATGAATTGGAGTGTCACGATATGTTCTGATGCTGAGAGTGAAGTGTGTGAACACGATTTGGTAAAGGTAGCGGTGAGAGGCCATGTAGGAGTACATGGTGGGTTGTCTTACTGGAACCGTCCTTAAGCCCTGAGTTCTGTGTATGTTGTCCAATGACTCGATACTACCACACATTGGGCTCCGGGCGCTCCAAGCCCTCTCGACTTATTAACCAACTTGATCTCTGTCCAGGAGTCGCAAATAGTTTCTGGTGTTTGTAGGTAGTGCTATTTTTCTACCAAGTGGCACCCGGCAGGGTGGGCTTGGGACAGACTAGGCACACGTGGCCCGGTGTACCGAGTGGCACCCGGTTGGTGGGCTCGGGAACCCTGTACACATCGTTTGGGGCCGTAAGCGACACCCCGGCCGGATCTCCTTGCGGATGGAACCCGAATAGGCGATAAACCTGGACTAGAGTCTTGTGTGGTTAGTCAGGTCGTGGCCGACACCCTCGCCAGGCTTCCGCTTGAAGGTTGCCGAGATACATGACGTGTACATGGCGGTAAGTGGCGAGAGCGTGTGTGAAGAAGTACACCCCTGCAGGGTTAACATGATCTATTCGAATAGCCGGGTCCGCGGTTATGGACTTCTTGGATGCTTACATGGTACATAGACAACTTGAAGTGGATACCCTAAAATGCTCAAGACATGTGTGAGTGCTATGGATGGCCTTCTCGTAGGGAGACGGGGATGAATCCATAGTAGTGTATTGTGTGGTGATTAGTGGACTCGTGTACGTTGTTTCACCTCCAGAGTTTCTGGTAGTCGTAGATTAGGATAGCCACAGAGTCAAAGCTGGCTTGCTGCAACTAAACCCCACATTACCCTCTTGATACAAATGCATGTATGATAGGGTCTGATGTAAGTCTTGTTGAGTACCTTTGTACTCATGTTGCTTTGTTTATGTTTTTGCAGCGGAGACTTCGGTCTTACTAGTGTTCTCATGGACTTCGACTAGTAGCTAGTACCTCAGCTACGATCTTGATCGGATGTTGTAGATAGTCAGGCTCTTCAGCCTTTTTCATTTGTAGATGTCTGTACCCAGACATGTAATGCTTCCGCTTGTTGCTTGAATGCTCTGTGTGTTGGGTCTTGTGACCCCTGTTTGCAATAATTGCTATGACGGCTCTTCTGAGCCCTTATCTATATGAGTTGTTGAGTTATGCTGTGATGCCATGTTGTACAGCACATACTTGCATGTTATGCGTACGTGTAATGTGTATTGCTATGTGTGGGATCTGACTATCTAGTTGTTTATTCTTAGTAGCCTCTCTTACCGGGAAATGTCTCCTAGTGCTTCCACTGAGCCCTGGTAGCTTGCTACTGCTCCGGAACACTTAGGCAGGCCGGCATGTGTCCTTCTTCGATCCTGTGTCTGTCCCTTCGGGGAAATGTCACGCGATGAAAACCGAAGTCCTGCTAGCCCGCTACAGCCCGGTTCACCAGAGTCCTGTTAGCCCAGTGCTACAGCCTGGATTCACTCGCTGATGACCGACACGTTCGATGCTGGGTCATGGATGCCTGTCCCTGTAAGTTAGTGCCACTTTGGGTTTACGACTAGCCATGTCAGCTCGGGCTCTTTATCATATGGATGCTAGCGACACCATCATATACGTGTGCCAAAATGCGCAAACGGTCCCGGGCAAAGGTAAGGCGACACCCGTGGGGATACCGTGCGTGAGGCCGCAAAGCGATATGAGGTGTTACATGCTAGATCGATGTGGCATCGAGTCGGGGTCCTGACAGCATTTGGTATCAGAGCCTGACTGCCTGTAGGTTTACCAAGCCATACTGGTCGAAGTTGAGTCTAGAAATTCTTTAGTTATGTAAGGGAATTGATTGTGGGAAGGAACGTAAGGCTCTTTTTACTCCTTTACCTCATGGCCTTCTGATCTGAGTCATCCTATCTTTCCGACGGGGTTAAGGAACTAGGCTTCTCCTCCGTCTATCAGGATCACGTGTTACTACTCCGTAGTTCCATAGGATTGGTTGATCAGAGTCATACCCCAGTTTCGAGTACTTCCTGTGTAGTCTGTTTAGTACTATCCCAGAACCTTGAGTGGTGATGATGAGTATGTTACCACCCCATTTTTAGTAGGATGTCCCATTCTGAGCATTTTACTACCGTTGTGCTGCCGGATTTTTCCTAGGAGTTCGAGTGATACTAATTCCTTGTCCTAGATCCTACAATCCATAGTTATTGCTGATTCCGTCCTTGATTCGTTTCTCAGGATGTCATCAGCTAAGCGAAGTTCCGTTGCTCGTAGCCAGAACCACGGAGATGGTAGGGATGAGGATCCTCCTGACCAGCCTTCGTTGACAGAGTTCATGCTAGAGATGGAGAGGAACAAGCGTGAGTCCAACCGCTTGTTGGCACGTATCGAGAAGAACACCGCACATCAGTTCAAAGGATCTGTCACCATTCATGACTTCATCCGCTTGCACCCACCCACCTTTCATCATTCCATTGAGCCACTCGATGCAGATGACCGGCTCCGTAGCATCACCCATAAGCTGCGTTCCGCGAACGTAGCTGAAGATGATAAGGTCACTTATGCCACATATCACCTGGAAGGTCCTGCTAGTCTTTGGTGGCAGAACTATGAGGCTATGCTTCCAGCTGGCCAGATTCCTACCTGGAAGGATTTCACTGAGGCTTTTCGCGAGCATCACATTCCCCAAGCCCTCCTTGATCGCAAGAGAGAAGAGTTCTGTAGTTTCACCCAGAGTAAGTTGGCTGTTGATGCTTATAGCAGAGAGTTCGAGAACCTCGCTCGCTATGCCACAGAAGAAGTGTCCACGGATGCTAAGAAGCAGGCTAGGTTCCGGAAGGGTCTCAACCCCAAGTTGCGTCGTGATCTTCACCTGCATCATTGCGATACATTCCAAGCCCTTGTGAACAAGGCCATCAATGCAGAGACAGCTCAACTCACTTACGAGGAGTCTCGTAAGCACACCCGTGATTTGGGATCCTCCTCTGGCTCGAGTTCCCTGAAACGCCGGATTTGGGTTCCAAACTCCGCTCTTCCTTCCGGTTATACACCGAGGTCATCTCATGTGGTGCCTCCTCCAGCTCAGTCGTATGTTCCACCCAGGCCTACTGGTAGACCGCTTGTCAGTGCGGGTCCCCGTCCAACCTCAGGGACTTGCTTCACATGCGGGAAGCCAGGACACTATGCACGTGATTGCTCTCAGACTAGTTATGCTCCACCTTAGCACGAGAAGACTGTTGGCTGCGTTAAGCCATCACGCAAGATGATCAGTGTCAAGTCAGTTTCCACTGAACGTGGACGTGTGCATCACATCTCAGCTAAAGACGCTCATGATGATCCAGATGTCGTTCTTGGTACACTCCTTGTCAATTGTCACCCAGCATCAGTTCTATTTGATACTGGGGCATCTCACTCCTTCATTTCTAAAGGCTATGCTCGTTTGCACGACATGTCATTTTGTGATATGCCAACTCCGCTTGAAATCCAAACCCCAGGGTCTAGATGGCAGACCACCAGAATCAGCCATGGTAATGAAATCCTTGCTGATAGACTTGTATTCCTTGCATCACTTGTAGCCCTCAAGTCCTCAGATATTAACATCATCTTGGGTATGGACTGGATGACAGCTCATCATGCCAAGATTGATTGCTACACAAGATATGTTCAGCTTACACACCCATCTGGCAAGTTAGTCACCGTCTCCACTAGAGTTGCAAACCGTCAGCTCTATTCTCTTAATGCCAGCCCTCTTCCAGACCTTGAAGATATCCCGGTAGTCCGTGACTTTCCGGATGTCTTTCCAGAGGAACTGCCAGGTGTTCCACCTGACAGAGATGTAGAGTTCGTCATAGATCTTATCCCAGGAACAGCTCCAATCTCCCGGAGACCTTACAAGATGGCACCCCTAGAACTAGCCGAGCTTAAGAAACAACTCGATGAGTCCTTGCAAAAGGGTTTCATCCGTCCTAGTTCTTCTCCTTGGGCTTGCCCCGTCCTCTTTGTTAAGAAGAAAGACGGTACGGACCGGATGGTCGTTGATTATCGTCCCGTTAATTTGGTCACGATAAAGAACAAGTATCCGCTCCCCAGGATCAACGACCTGTATGATCAGCTCGCTGGATCCTCAGTCTTCTCCAAGATGGATTTAAGGTTAGGATACCACCAAATCAAAATCAGAAACGGGGACATTCCCAAGACAGCTTTTGTCACTCGTTATGGCCAGTACGAGTACACCGTCATGTCCTTCGGCCTAACCAACGCCCCAGCCACATTTTCCCGCCTGATGAACTCGATCTTCATGGAGTACCTAGATAAGTTCGTCGTGGTTTACCTCGATGATATTCTTATTTACTCGAAGAACGAGGAAGAGCATGCCGAACATCTTAGACTTGTGTTAGAAAAACTCAGAGAGCACCGCCTTTATGCCAAGTTCTCCAAGTGTGAATTTTGGTTGCCAGAAGTGACCTACCTAGGCCACGTAATCTCTGGTAAGGGCATTGCTGTCAATCCCGAGAGAGTTCAAGCCATTCTCGATTGGACTCCACCTGAGACCGTTAAACAAGTTAGGAGTTTCCTTGGTCTAGCCAGCTATTGTCGCCGCTTTGTTGAGAACTTCTCCAAAGTAGCCAAACCCCTCACGGAACTTCTCAAGAAAGATAAAAAGTTCGAGTGGTCCCCACAGTGTGAGTACAGTTTTCAGGAACTGAAAAGACGCCTGACTTCTGCTCCCATACTTGTGCCACCGGATTTCACTAAAGACTTTATTATCTACTGCGACGCCTCACGACAGGGACTAGGTTGCATTCTTATGCAGGATCGTCATGTGATTGCCTATGCATCTCGATAGTTGCATCCACATGAGGAGAATTATCCTACACATGATCTAGAGCTTGCAGCCGTAGTCTATGCACTCAAGACCTGGCGACATTACCTCCTTGGTAAACGTTGCGAGATCTACACCGATCACCAGAGTCTCAAGTATATCTTCACCCAACCGGATCTGAACCTTAGGCAAAGACGTTGGTTGGAGTTAATCACAAATTATGATCTAGGGATTACCTACACCCCAGGCAAAGCCAATGTCATGGCTGATGCTCTAAGCCGTAAATCCTATTGCAACAATCTCATGTTGCAGCAAGGCCAACCACTTCTCCATGAGGAATTCTGTAAGCTTAACCTTCACATTGCTCCTCGCGGATTCCTTTCTACCCTGGTGGCGAAACCTGATCTTGAAGATCGGATTATCGCTGCTCAAAAGCAAGACACAGGAATTTCTCAGATCAAGAGAAACATTAAGAAGGGAGTTGGTGGATGTTTCTCTATGGATGATCGTGGAGTTGTTTTCTTTGAGAATCGCTTGGTGGTTCCCAAGAATCAACATCTACGACAATTGATCCTTAAGGAGGCACATGAATCTCCTCTCACGATTCATCCCGGTAGTACTAAGATGTATCAGGACCTACGCCAGAGGTTCTGGTGGACTAGGATGAAGAGAGAAATCGCTGAGTTCATTGCTAAATGTGACGTTTGTCGTCGCGTTAAGGCAGAGCATCAAAGACCTGCTGGCACCCTTCAGCCTTTAGCTATTCCTGAATGGAAATGGGATAAAGTTAGTATGGACTTCATCACCGGCTTTCCCAGGACCAAGAGAGGGAATAACGCTATCTTCGTAGTCGTTGATCGTCTTTCCAAAGTGGCTCACTTCCTCCCTATTCGAGAGAGTATCACTGCTAGTCAGCTTGCTGACTTATATATTTCTCGAATAGTGTCACTCCATGGTGTTCCACTAGAGATCAATTCAGACCGTGGCAGCCTTTTCACTTCTCATTTCTGGGAGAGTTTCCAAACTGCCATGGGAACCCATCTTTCCTTCAGTACCGCTTTCCACCCTCAGTCGAGTGGTCAGGTGGAACGGGTCAATCAAATTCTCGAAGACATGCTCAGAGCTTGCGTTATCTCATTCGGTATGGATTGGGAGAAATGTCTTCCTTTCGCCGAGTTTGCTTATAACAATAGCTACCAATCCAGCCTCAAGAAAGCTCCTTTTGAGGTTCTCTATGGACGAAGATGTCGAACACCTTTGAACTGGTCAGAAACCGGTGAAAGACAATTCTTTGGACCGGATATGATCCAGGAGGCAGAAGAGCAAGTTCGCATCATTCGTGAGAATTTGAAAACAGCCCAGTCTCGTCAGAAAAGTCAGTACGATCGTCATCATAAGGATATGACTTATGAAATTGGCGACCAAGCTTACCTTCGGGTTACTCCTTTGAAGGGTACCCATCGTTTCGGTATCAAGGGCAAGTTGGCTCCTCGTTACATTGGTCCTTTTCGTATTATCGCTAAACGAGGAGAAGTTGCCTACCAGTTGGAACTACCCCCACATCTTTCTCGAGTTCATGATGTCTTCCACGTCTCTCAACTCAGGCGTTGCTTCTCGGATTCCATCCGCGGAGTGGACCACGAAACGCTTGATCTCCAAGATAACCTCACATACCGAGAGTACCCGGTTCGCATTCTTGATCAAGCAGAGCGTGTTACCCGACGTCAGAACGTCAAGTTTCTCAAAGTTCAGTGGTCTCATCATTCCGAGAGAGAAGCTACTTGGGAGCGAGAAGATCGTCTTCGACTGGAGTACCCCGCTTTCTTTCCGTCGACCCCTAAATCTCGGGACGAGATTTTTTCAAGTGGGGGCGAGTTGTCACATCCCTAGTCTGGTATGACCTAGACTAGCTAGTCATTTGTGCATCATATTTAAATTTCTTTTAAATTTGAAATGAGGATTGGTGGAACCCTCAGAATCATTTTTGAAAATGACCCAAATAAAAAAATTCTCCAAAAGGGTCCAAGAAAATGCTCATGTTGCCCTCTGAAAATATTGGACAGAGATAAAAATCAAAACAATATTTTTAGGAGCTCATGGACATTTATTTTGGCCATTTGGATTAATTCGATAAATATTTGCATTGGAAATATATTTCTATATATATGAAATATGGTCCAAAAATTATGCCAATTATAAAAGAGCTCTGGAATAATACCATTAGCCCCTACAAAAATTGGCATAATAAAATTAAATGATTTAATATATTTATTAAATCAAACAAATGTCAGAAAATTAGAAAAGAAAACAGAAAAGGGGAGAGAGACTTAC
>NC_041385.1:534665798-534672140 GCF_002162155.2 Triticum dicoccoides | reverse complement strand
CCCCTCACTTCCACCGAACGCGGCCGCCGCCGCCAACGAGAACCACCACGGCCACAGCCACCCCCTCGCCCCTCGGTTGTGCCCACGAGCTCCGCGACGTCGTCCTCGACCCCCTCACCGAACCACGCCCCACCGGAAGCCCTGCAGCATCGACTTCGAGCTCTTCTTCAACCTTCGGCCGCCGGTGACCTCGTCTTCGATTCGCGCCGTCTAGGTCGTCCCCAGGCCCACTGAGCTGCGCTTCGACCTCCCAGTGAGCTCCTCCGTCGTTTCCCCCTAACCCCACGGCCTAGCGCTCGTTGTAGCACCACTTCCCATGACGCCCGAAGCACACTGCCGCACGAACTCGTCGCCGACGAGGCTCCGGTGGCCAATCGGCCCCGTGCATATGCCCGTTGGCTTTGTGGGAGCCTGCAGAACGCGTAGTTGCTACCCGTTGATCCTCCCGTGCACGGTGGCGCCGTTTTCATCGGCGCCCGAACTCCGGCGACCGCCAAAGTCGTCGCCGGCGACGTCTCCGGCCACCCCGAGCTCAACCATCACCACCAAGAGCTGTGGCTCGTTCCCAGGAGCTCGTAGATGCTCTCCGGCTCCCGTTTGTTGGCCGTAACGTGCAAATGCACTTCCTCCGCCGCGTCTGGCCTCGCCGGCGGCTAGACGCTGGCGAGTGTTGACCTTGACCATTAACTGGGTGGGCCCAGTTGACTCCCCTGAGTCAATGACAAGCGGCCCCCCCAGCTAATTAAACCTGTTTAGTGTTAATCTAAATTAATTAGTTAATTAACAAGATGAGCCACTGACACACGGGTCCCACAGGTCAGGTTTGACCTGTACCGGGCCTGTTGACTTGCTGACGTCATGCTGATGCAAGGCTGACGCAATAACTCTTTTCTGGATTTAATTTTATATAGAAAATTCCAGAAAATTGCCTAAACTTCAAAAATTCATAGAAATTCAACCATAACTCCAAATGAGACAATTTATATATGAAAAATTATCAGAAAAATGCAATCTTTCCATCTGTACTAGTTTCATGCATGAAAAACCAACTTATACATGCTGAATATGGGAAAACACATTAGGGCATATATAAGAGACTTAATTTAGAAATGCATTTGAACCTTTAGTTCAAATGGACTTCAAACCAAATGTTTACTAGTTGCATTAGCTCAACATCATCACATCTACATGCCATGTTCATGCATCATATTGCTGCATATGATTGTGTATTGATTGCCGGCACCGTTCCTTCTCGATAGGTCCTGCTCCGGAGACGTTCCAGAGTACCTGTCTGTGAAGCAGTGCCTCCCTTGTTGTTTTACCAGGCAAGCAAACCCCCTTGTTCATTTCGATAAAACCCTACCCTCTCGCTCCTGCTCTCAGTTATTGCATTAGGACAACAACAATTCATATGCTACTTTGTGCTGCGGTAGTTGAACCCATTCCTCTGCATGACCTGTCATTGCCACAGTAAATAGTTGAAACCCACTAGCATGTGTAGGAGTTGATTGAAGCCACTGATGTGTTCCTACCATGCTATGCCTGCTATTGCTTAGAGTTGTGTCAGGTCTGATTCATTGGGAATGAATTGGAGTGTCACGATATGTTCTGATGCTGAGAGTGAAGTGTGTGAACACGATTTGGTAAAGGTAGCGGTGAGAGGCCATGTAGGAGTACATGGTGGGTTGTCTTACTGGAACCGTCCTTAAGCCCTGAGTTCTGTATATGTTGTCCAATGACTCGATACTACCACACATTGGGCTCCGGGCGCTCCAAGCCCTCTCGACTTATTAACCAACTTGATCTCTGTCCAGGAGTCGCAACTAGTTTCTGGTGTTTGTAGGTAGTGCTATTTTTCTACCAAGTGGCACCCGGCAGGGTGGGCTTGGGACAGACTAGGCACACGTGGCCCGGTGTACCGAGTGGCACCCGGTTGGTGGGCTCGGGAACCCTGTACACATCGTTTGGGGCCGTAAGCGACACCCCGGCCGGATCTCCTTGCGGATGGAACCCGAATAGGCGATAAACCTGGACTAGAGTCTTGTGTGGTTAGTCAGGTCGTGGCCGACACCCTCGCCAGGCTTCCGCTTAAAGGTTGCCGAGATACATGACGTGTACATGGCGGTAAGTGGCGAGAGCGTGTGTGAAGAAGTACACCCCTGCAGGGTTAACATGACCTATTCGAATAGCCGGGTCTGCGGTTATGGACTTCTTGGATGCTTACATGGTACATAGACAACTTGAAGTGGATACCCTAAAATGCTCAAGACATGTGTGAGTGCTATGGATGGCCTTCTCGTAGGGAGACGGGGATGAATCCATAGTAGTGTATTGTGTGGTGATTAGTGGACTCGTGTACGTTGTTTCACCTCCAGAGTTTTTGGTAGTCGTAGATTAGGATAGCCACAGAGTCAAAGCTGGCTTGCTGCAACTAAACCCCACATTACCCTCTTGATACAAATGCATGTATGATAGGGTCTGATGTAAGTCTTGCTGAGTACCTTTGTACTCATGTTGCTTTATTTATGTTTTTGCAGCGGAGACTTCGGTCTTACTAGTGTTCTCATGGACTTCGACTAGTAGCTAGTACCTCAGCTACGATCTTGATCGGATGTTGTAGATAGTCAGGCTCTTCAGCCTTTTTCATTTGTAGATGTCTGTACCCAGACATGTAATGCTTCCGCTTGTTGCTTGAATGCTCTGTGTGTTGGGTCTTGTGACCCCTGTTTGCAATAATTGCTATGACGGCTCTTCTGAGCCCTTATCTATATGAGTTGTTGAGTTATGCTGTGATGTCATGTTGTACAGCACATACTTGCATGTTATGCGTACGTGTAATGTGTATTGCTATGTGTGGGATCTGACTATCTAGTTGTTTATTCTTAGTAGCCTCTCTTACCGGGAAATGTCTCCTAGTGCTTCCACTGAGCCCTGGTAGCTTGCTATTGCTCCGGAACACTTAGGAAGGCCGGCATGTGTCCTTCTTTGATCCTGTGTCTGTCCCTTCGGGGAAATGTCACGCGATGAAAACCGGAGTCCTGCTAGCCCGCTACAGCCCGGTTCACCGGAGTCCTGTTAGCCCAGTGCTACAGCCTGGATTCACTCGCTGATGACCGACACGTTCGATGCTGAGTCATGGATGCCTGTCCCTGTAAGTTAGTGCCACTTTGGGTTTACGACTAGCCATGTCAGCCCGGGCTCTTTATCATATGGATGCTAGCGACACCATCATATACGTGTGCCAAAATGCGCAAACGGTCCCGGGCAAAGGTAAGGCGACACCCGTGGGGATACCGTGCGTGAGGTCGCAAAGCGATATGAGGTGTTACATGCTAGATCGATGTGGCATAGAGTCGGGGTCCTGACAGCGGTCGAATCTAAAAGATTTCTAGAAGCAAAGTTCAATCCGGCATAAAATTTTATAAAATTTTTATATGATCATCCATAAATTCAAACCATGAGTAGGTCAATTGCAAATCATCAATTTCATTCTTTCCCAAGATTGGGCAACATGCTCATGATCAAGTTGTTTAAAATTCATAATATCGTTCCTAAGAGTGATGATCTTAGCGGGAGGAAAATATTTAGAGATAAAAGCATCTTTGCACTTATTCCATGAATCAATACTATTCTTAGGCAAAGACGAAAACCAAACTTTAGCACGATCTCTAAGTGAAAACGGAAATAACTTCAATTTAACAATATCATTATCCGTATCTTTCTTCTTTTGCATATCACACAAATCAACAAAATTGTTTAGATGTGTAGCGGCATCTTCACTAGGAAGGCTGACGAATTGATCTTTCATAATAAGATTCAGCAAAGCAGTATTGATTTCACAAGACTCAACATCATTAAGAGGAGCAATAGGAGTACTAAGGAAATCATTATTATTGGTATTTGAGAAATCACACAATTTGGTATTATCTTGCGCCATGGCGACAAGTAATCCACACACAAGCAAACAGAAAAAGGCAAGCGAAAGACAGTAGAAGATTGGGAAAGAGAGGGCGAATAAAACGGCAAGGGTGAAGTGGGGGGGAGGAAAACGAGAGGCAAATGGAAAATAATGTAATTGCGAGGGAGATAAGTTTGTGATGGGTACTTGCTATGTCTTGACTTGAGCGAAGACCTCCCCGGCAACAGCGCCAGAAATCCTTCTTGCTATGTCTTGAGCTTGCATTGGTTTTCCTTGAAGAGGAAAGGGTGATGCAGCAATAGTAGCGTAAGTATTTCCCGCAGTTTCTGAGAACCAAGGTATCAATTCAGTAGGAGGCTCCTCAAAAGTCCCACGCACCTACACAAACAAACAAAGAACTCGCAACCAACGCAATAAAAGGGTTGTCAATCCCTTCACGGCCACTTGCGAAAGTGATATCTGATAGAGATAGTATGATAAAATAAATACATTTTTGGTATTTTATACTATAGATTGCAAAAGTAAAGATGCAAATAAAAATAGATTGAAAGCTTATATGATAAAAGATAGACCCGGGGGCCATAGTTTTCACTAGTGGCTTCTCTCAAGATAGCATAAGTATTACGGTGGGTGAACAAATTACTGTCGAGCAATTGATAGAAAAGCGAATAATTATGAGATTATCTAGGCATGATCATGTATATAGGCATCACGCCGTGACAAGTAGACCGACTCCTGCCTGCATCTACTACTATTACTCCACACATCGATCGCTATCGAGCATGCATCTAGAGTATTAAGTTCATAAGAACAGAGTAACGCATTGAGAAAGATGACATGATGTAGAGGGATAAACTCATGCAATATGATATAAACCCCATCTTTTTATCCTCGATGGCAACAATACAATCGTGCCTTGCTACCCCTATTGTCACTGGGTAAGGTCACCGCAAGATTGAACCCAAAGCTAAGCACTTCTCCCATTGCAAGAAAGATCAATCTAGTAGGCCAAACCAAACTGATAATTCGAAGAGACTTGCAATAACTCAATCATACATAAAAGAATTCAGAGTAGATTCAAATATTTCCCATAGATAAACTTGATCATAAACCCACAATTCATCGGATCTCAACAAACACACTGCAAAAGGAGTTACATCGAATAGATCTCCAAGAAAATTGAGGAGAACATGATAATGAGATCCAAAAAGAGAGAAGAAGCCATCTAGCTAATAACTATGGACCCGAAGTTCTGTGGTAAACTACTCACAACTCATCGGAGGGGCTATGGTGTTGATGTAGACGCCTTCCATAGTCAATTCCCCCTCCGGCGGAGCAACGGCGAAGGCTCCAAGATGGGATCTCGCGGATACAGAAGGTTACGGTGGTGGAAATTGTTTTTCGTTGGCTCCCAGGATGTTTTCGGGCTATATTGGTATATATAGGAGGACGAAGTAGGTCGGTGGCCGCCCGAGGGGCCCACTAGATAGGGGGGCGCGCCCTGTAGGGGTGGGCGCGCCCTCCACCCTCGTGGCCGCCCCGGCTGCTTCTTGGCTTGCCCTCCAAGTCCTCTAGATCACGTTTGTTCAAAAAATCACGCTCCCGAAGATTTCATTCTGTTTGGACTCCGTTTGATATCCCTTTTCTTCGAAATACTGAAATTGGCAAAAAACAGCAATACGGGCTGGGCCTCCGGTTAGTAGGTTAGTCCCAAAATGATATAAATGTAATGCCCCGGATACAACTTTCCATATTCATAACTCGAACTCTTGCCTTTTCCGGAGATGCGATATGTTATTTTCCTCCGTGGTTGGGTTTTGTCTTTTGTTTTGCATTTTGTTCTTGTTATGCATCTCGTCTCATGTCATCATCTGCATATCATCTGCATGTTTTCCAAAACTTGCATCCGTTCGTGTTTCCCCGGTTCTCTCCGTTGTCCGTTCTGAGCCCGACCACACTTGCACGCGCCCGCGGCACCTCCGAAATATTATTTTATAAGTGGCATAAAAATATTCTCGGAATGGGTTGCAACTTGTCGTGCGGTCTTATTATAGTGTAGACAGAGCGCCTGCCAAGTTTCATCGCATTCGGAGTTCGTTTGACAGCCCAACCGTTAAATATGTAACCGTGATATTGTTAGTATATTCGTCGGACGTTTCGGTCTCTGAAACAGTTGTCGGGCTGCATTTCTCCCCTCTTCTCTCAGCCCAACCCCCTCTACACAGCCCGTCTAGCCCTTCTACACTTCCCCTCGATCCGGAGCCGTCCGAGGTCGATCTGAGGCCCCGAAACGCTCCAAAACCCCGTAGAGACTAAACCCTAGCCCCCCTTTCCTATTTAACCCCCCCTCCTTCCAAATCTGGAATCCTACCCCCTCCTCCTCTTTTTCCGCGCCCCCAACCCGCAGCCACCTTCCTTCTCCA
>NC_041385.1:534657447-534665493 GCF_002162155.2 Triticum dicoccoides | reverse complement strand
CCCGGGCCGATCTGGGCCCCGCGAAGCCTGCATCATTGCGGCCCGTGTGCCCCGCACCTCCTCCCATTCGCCTGCACCCGAGCGCCTCCCCTCGCAGCGCCCCGCCGCGTGGCCGTCCGCCCGCTCGCCGATGCGCGCCGCCTCGCCGGTGCACCGCCCCGGCCACTGATCTGCTCTGCCGCCGCCGACCCAGGTCACTGCTGCCCGCGTCTCCCTCTTCCTTCCCTTCGTCCTCCCTCTCTCTCACCTCGCTCTCTCTCTTTTCCCCCACAGGATCCTCCCGTGAAGCTCCTCTCGACACCGATGGCCTTCACCGATGCCGGGAACGGAGTCCTCGCGTCCGGATCTGACGGCCCCTGTCCGGATCAACCCCATTCCACGCCTCGCTGGTCCTCCACGACCTCGCCGGAGCTCCCTCCCGTTGCCCCTGCATCCCCTGCTTCTCGGCGCTCGCCGCCCCTGTGCGTTGACCGCGCTGGCCAGCTGCGTGGGCTGCCAGCCGCGCCAGGCCCAGCGCGCTTCCTCTCCCCTCCCGCGGCCCAGCTCTGCCAGGCCTCCTACACCGACTGGGCCGAGCCCATGGGTGAGGACCCCCAGCCCCTCCAGATTCGGCTTGTGTCATATTTTTTCCCTGTTGCGTTTTTTTTCTATTTTCCAAAAACTGCATATTTACAGATTGACCCTCCATCTTCATGCACTTAATAACTCCACAACCGTGCATCGGATTAAAATGGTTTAAACATGTAACTTGCTTAGAATTTTGTGTAGATAAATAATATGCCACTTTCATCTATGTTAAAAATGTTTAAAATGTTGTTTGTGTTAATTTGCTTAAATGCCATGTTAAAATGATTTATTTCGTAACTAAATAACCGTAGCTCGGTTTTAAATAAACTTTATATGTATTTGGGGTGGAAAAATGCCTAGATTAACATGGTGCACTTTATTTTCCTGTTTATCAACTCTAAAATTATGTAATAGGCAGAACAGTACCGAATCTAAAATATGCATATGGGGTTCTTCCGGAATTGTTGTTTGTTGTTCCGGCCTCATTTAAACTTGCCTAGATGGGTAGTTTTATTATGTTTCACCTCTTGCCATGTTTAAAAACATTTAATATTGTTGTGTACCTAAACGAGAGCGAACTAAATAACTCGAATGTGGTGTTTCGTCAATATGCAACTCGTTGCATATTGAGCTCCACTTAACTTGTAGTATTGTTTGTTGCATTTTGCCATGCCATGCCTCATTAAACCGGACATGCATCATACTTGATTGTGCATCATGCCATGATTACGCTTGTGTGTTTACCATGTTGTTTGCTTCTTTCCGGGTTGCCTTCGGTTTCATTCCGGAGTTGTGAGGATTCATTCGACTACGTCCGCATGTCTTCTTCATGGACTCGTTCTTCTTCCTTGCGGGATTTCAGGCAAGATGACCGCTACCCTGGATCTCACTACTATCATTGCTATGCTAGTTGCTTCGTTCTATTGCTATGCTGCGTTACCTATCTTTTGCTCATCAAGCCTCCCATATTGCCATGAACCTCTAACCTTTGACACCCTTCCTAGCAAACCGTTGCTTGGCTATGTTACCGCTTTGCTCAGCCCCTCTTATAGCGTTGCTAGTTGCAGGTGAAGTTGAAGATTGCTCCATGGTGGACAGGGTTTTGGTTGGGATATCACAATATCTCTTATATTATTAATGCATCTATATACTTGGTAAAGGGTGGAAGACTCGGCCTTATGCCTGGTGTTTTGTTGCACTCTTGCCGCCCTAGTTTCCGTCATACTGGTGTTATGTTCTCGGATTTTGCGTTCCTTACGCGGTCGGGTGATTTATGGGACCCCCTTGACAGTTCGCTTTGAATAAAACTCCTCCAGCAAGGCCCAACATTGGTTTTACCATTTGCCTCACCACCACCTATATTTCCCTTGGGAGTAATTAACCCAAGGGTCATATTTATTTTTAGCCCCCCCCCCCGGGCCAGTGCTTGTCTAAGTGTTGGTCCGAACCGGGCAGACTGCGGGGCCACCTCGGGGCAACTCGAGGGCTGGTTTTACTCGTAGGCTGACCTATCCGGTGTTGCCCTGAGAACGAGATATGTGCAACTCCTATCGGGATTGTCGGCGCATCGGGCGGCTTTGCTGGTCTTGTTTTACCATTGTCGAAATGTCTTGTAAACCGGGATTCCGAGTCTGATCGGGTCTTCCTGGGAGAAGGTCTATTCCTTCGTTGATCGTGAGAGCTTGTCATGGGCTAAGTTGGGACACCCCTGCAGGGTATAATCTTTCGAAAGCCGTGCCTGCGGTTATAGGCAGATGGGAATTTATTAATGTCTGGTTGTAGATAACTTGACACCAGATCCGAATTAAAACGCATCAACCGCGTCTGTAGCCGTGAAGGTCTCTTCTCGGCGGAGTCCGGGAAGTGAACACGGTTTCTGGGTTATGTTTGACGTAAGTAGGAGTTCAGGATCACTTCTTGATCATTGCTAGCTTCACGACCGTTCCGCTTGCTCTCTTCTCGCTCTTGTTTGCGTATGTTAGCCACCATATATGCTTAGTTGCTGCTGCAGCCTCACCACTTTACCCCTTCCTTTCCCTTTAAGCTTTGCTAGTCTTGATACCCATGGTAATGGGATTGCTGAGTCCTCGTGGCTCACACATTACTACAACAACAGTTGCAGGTACAGGTTTCGCGATGTTCATGACGCGAGAGCGATGTTTGCTGGTATTGGAGTTCTTCTTCTGCTTCTTCGATCAGGGATAGGTTCCAGGTCGGCAGCCTGGGCTAGCAGGGTGGATGTCGTTTGAGTTTTTGTTTGTGTTTCATCCGTAGTCGGATGATGCTCTTATGTTTTGTGATGTTGTATTCATGTGGCATTGTATGCCTCTTGTATGTATCCCCATCTATTATGTAATTTTGATGTAATGATATCCACCTTGCAAAAGTGTTTCAATATGCGGGTCTATCCTTGGTGGGACCTTCAAGTTCCTTTTGGATAGGGTCGCATATTGGGCGTGACAATAAATGTGTAAAGTAAAGCCCATAAACATCCAAAAAGGGTAATATAATAGCATGGATCAATCAAAAATTGTAGATACATTGGAGATGTATCAATGTCTCATGAGTTTAATTTTGCTAAGTTTCGTAGACAACCCCGTGATAAATAATCACCTAGTAAGGATGAGATTATTGGTCTTGCTTCTATTGCCGTGCCTCCTACTGATCCATTAGAACAATATTTTCTAGACCATGAAAATGATATGTTTATGAATGAAAGAAGGGAAATAGATGAAGTGTTCCTTCAACAGGGTCCTATTCTGAAACACAACCTACCTATTGAAATCCTAGGGGATCCCCCTCCACCCAAGGTGATCCCGTGTTTGAGCTCAAACCATTACCTGATATTCTTAAATATGCTTATCTTGATGAAAACAAAATATATCCTATTATTATTAGTGCTAACCTTCAGAGCGAGAAGAAGAAAGATTATTGAAAACTCTGAAGAAGCACCGTGCTGCTATTGGATATACTCTGGATGATCTTAAGGGCATTAGTCCCACTCTATGCCAACACAAAATTAAAGTGGAGAAAGATGCCAAACCATTTAGAGATCCTCAATGATGGTTGAATCCTAAGATGAAAGAAGTGGTAAGAAAGGAGATACTAAAGCTCCTTGAGGCAGGTATAATTTATCCCGTTTCTGATAGTGATTGGGTAAGTCATGTCCATTGTGTTCCTAAGAAGGGAGGTATTATTGTCGTTCCTAATGATAAAGATGAATTGATTCCGCAAAGAATTATTATAGGTTATAGGATGGTAATAGACTTCCGTAAATTAAATAAAGCTACTAAGAAAGATCATTACCCTTTACCTTTTATTGATCAAATGCTAGAAAGACTATCCAAACATACACATTTCTGCTTTCTAGATGGTTATTCTGGTTTCTCTCAAATACCTGTGTTAGCGGAGGATCAATCAAAAACTCCTTTTACTTGCCCTTTTGGTACTTTTGCTTATAGACGTATGCCTTTTGGTTTATGTAATGCACATGCTACCTTTCAAAGATGCATGATGGCTATATTCTATGACTTTTGTGAAAAGATTTTTGAGGTATTCATGGATGATTTCTCCATTTATGGATCCTCCTTTGATGATTGCTTGAGCAACCTTGATCGAGTTTTGCAGAGATGCAAAGACACTAGTCTCATCTTGAATTGGGAAAAGTACCACTTTATGGTTAATGAAGGCATTGTCTTGGGGCATAAGATTTACGAGAGAGGTATTGAAGTTGATAAATCTAAAGTCGATGCTATTGAAAAGATGCCATGTCCCAAGGACATAAAAGGTATAAGAAGTTTCCTTGGTCATACCGGGTTTTATAGGAGGTTCATTAAGGACTTTTCTAAAATATCTAGGCCTCTGACTAATTTATTGCAAAAAGATATTCCTTTTGTCTTTGATGATGATTGTGTAGAAGCATTTGAAATACTTAAGAAAGCTTTGATTACTGCACCTATTGTTCAACCACCTGATTGGAATTTACCATTTGAAATTATGTGTGATGCTAGTGACTATGTTGTAGGTGTTGTTCTAGGGCAAAGAGTTCATAAGAAATTAAATGTTATCCAATATGCTAGTAAAACTCTTGATACTGCCCAGAGAAATTATGCCACTAATGAAAAGGAGTTTTAGCAGTCGTATTTGCATGTGATAAGTTTAGACCTTATATTGTTGATTCCAAAGTTACTATTCACATGGATCATGCTGCTATTAAATATCTTATGGAAAAGAAAGATGCTAAGCCTAGACTTATTAGATGGGTTCTCTTGCTCCAAGAAATTGATTTGCATATTATTGATAGAAAGGGAGCTGAGAATCCCGTTGCAGACAACTTGTCTAGGTTAGAGAATGTTCTTGATGACCCACTACCTATTGATGATAGCTTTCCTGGTGAACAATTAGCGGTCGTTAATGCTTCTCGTACTGCTCCTTGGTATGCTGATTATGCTAATTATATTGTTGCTAAATTTATACCACCTAGTTTCACCTACCAGCCAAAGAAAAAGTTCTTTTATGATTTAAGACATTACTTCTGGGATGACCCACACCTTTATAAAGAAGGAGTAGATGGTGTTATTAGACATTGTGTACCTGAGCATGAACAAGAATAGATCCTACGCAAGTGTCACTCCGAATCATATGGAGGACACAACGCTGGAGATAGAACTGCACATAAGGTATTGCAATTTGGTTTTTATTGGCCTACTCTCTTCAAAGATGCTCGTAAGTTTGTCTTATCTTGTGATGAATTTCAAAGAATTGGTAATATTAACAGACGTCAAGAAATGCCTATGAATTATTCTCTTGTTATTGAACCATTTGATGTTTGGGGCTTTGATTATATGGGACCTTTTTATGCCTCTAATGGTTACACACATATTTTAGTTGTTGTTGATTACGTTACTAAGTGGGTAGAAGCTATTCCAACTAGTAGTGCTGATCACAACACCTCTATTAAGATGCTTAAAGAAGTTATTTTTCTGAGGTTTGGAGTCCCTAGATATCTTATGACTGATGGTGGTTCACATTTTATTCATGGTGCTTTCCGTAAGATGCTTGCTAAGTACGATGTTAATCATAGAATTGCATCTCCTTATCACGCGCAGTCTAGTGGTCAAGTAGAGTTGAGAAACAGAGATCTCAAATTAATTTTGCAAAAGACTGTGAATAGATCTAGAAAGAATTGGTCCAAGAAACTTAATGATGCATTATGGGCCTATAGAACTGCATATAAAAATCCTATGGGTATGTCTGCGTATAAGATGGTTTATGAAAAAGCATGTCACTTACCTCTTGAACTTGAACATAAAGCATATTGGGCTATTAAAGAGCTCAACTATGACATCAAACTTGCCGGTGAGAAGAGGTTATTTGATATTAGCTCACTTGAGGAATGGAGAACCCAAGCCTACAAGAATGCCAAACTGTTCAAAGAAAAAGTTAAACGATGGCATGACAAAAGGATACAAAAGCGACAATTTAACGTAAATGATTATGTGTTATTATTCAACTCTCGTTTAAGATTTTTTGCAGAAAAACTTCTCTCTAAATGGGAAGGCCCTTACGTTATCGAGGAGGTCTATCATTCTGGTGCCATAAAAAACAACAATTTCAAAGGCACAAGTCTGAGGGTGGTGAACGGTCAAAGAATCAAACATTATATCTGAGGTAATCCTATCAATGTTGAAACTAATATTAATGAAATCGTAACCCCGGAGGAATACGTAAGGGACACTTTCCAGAACGTTTAAGACACCGAAAAGGAATAGGTATGTGGTATGGTAAGTAAACCGACTCCAAAACAATTCTAATGGCAATTTTCCTCCGTTTTGGAATATTTAAGAACTTTGGGAAGAAAGAAGTAATCCTGGAAGGACACGAGGCCTCCATGAGGGTGGAGGGCGCGCCCACCCTTACTGGGTGCGCCCCCTGTCTCGTGGCCACCTCGTGTGCCTCCCAGACTCCGTTTTCTTGCACGTTACGTATTTTGGTCGGTAAAATTCATTATATAATCTCCCCCACCGTATCACGCAAATATCCTCTGTTTTCGTTTCCAGCCGTTTTTCTCACAGATCTAGAGCACTATGACATCACCCTCCTTCAACAATGAAGACAAGGATGCTTGGCTATTGAAGATAGAGCTGAAAAGAGAAGAACCGGAGGAGATCAACAAGGATGAAGGGATCAAGAAGTCCATGGAGGATCAAGCTCCGACGGTGGAAGAAGAAAACATCCCTCAACCTTTACCTAACCTCTTTACTCCAACTAAGATTGAAGCTTCCAAGATGATTTAGTTAGCTCGCATATAGAATAAGTATTTCACACAAGAGAATATTTTGTTGAAGGATCATACCGCCGGACTCAAGGGCATTATCCGCAAGTTGGAGGAGCTTTTACGCTCGATGTGTGATTATCCACCATCATCATCACCACCTTCATCACCTTCGAGGACATAATTACACGGGTATGGGCACTCCCCTTGGCAACTGCCAAGCTTGGGGGAGGTGTCCCGGTATCGTATCACCATCACACTCCTATCTTTACCATTTTACTTAGTTTGATCCTTTTAGTAATATCTTGATCTAGTAGATTGAAGTTTTGGTATCAAGTAGTTTTTGAGTTTTGCTTTGTGATCTCTTTATGTAATCGAGTCCGTGAGCTATCTATAAGAAAGATTAGTGTTGAGTCAAGGGCTTTGCTATCTTGCTATGATCTTGAGAATGTAGAAGAATAAAAAGAAATAAATGTGTTCATATTGATCTTATGGATAGTAATGACTTCACACATAAAAAGTATGAGGCATAAAAGTTGTTGAGAGTTGACAAACGTAGTTTTGGTCATCGTTGCAATTAATAGGAAGTAATAAGGAAAGAGAGGTTTTCACATACAAATATACTATCTTGGACATCTTCTATGATTGTGAGCAGTCAGTAAGTATGACATGCTAAAAGAGTTGATGTTGGACAAGGAAGACAACATAATGGTTTATGTTTTCTCACATCTCAGTTAAAGTATATTGTCATTGATATTCCCAAACATGTTGAGCTTGCCTTTCCCCCTCATGCTAGCCAAAATTCCTTGCACCAAGTAGAGATACTACTTGTGCTTCCAAATATCCTTAAACCCAGTTTTGCCATGAGAGTCCACCATACCTACCTATGGATTGAGTAAGATCCTTCAAGTAAGTTGTCATGTTGCAAGCAATACAAATTGCTCTCTAAATATGTATGACTTATTAGTGTGAAGAAAATAAGCTTTATACGATCTTGTTATGGAAGCAATAAAAGTGATGGACTGCATAATAAAGATCCATATACAAGTGGCAATATAAAGTGATGTTCTTCTGCATTAAGATTTTGTGCATCCAACCCTAAAAGCACATGACAACCTCTGCTTCCCTCTACGAAGGGCCTATCTTTTACTTTATGCTTGAGTCAAGGTGATCTTCACCTTTCCCTTTTTCATTTTATCCTTTGG
>NC_041385.1:534605211-534656973 GCF_002162155.2 Triticum dicoccoides | reverse complement strand
GATGAAAGTTAGCATGAATTATTATTGTTGACATCACCCAAAGGTGAATATGTTGGGAGGCAATACAATAAGTCCCTATCTTTCTCAGTGTCCGGTTGAAACTCCATAACCACAAGTATTGCGTGAGTGTTAGCAATTGTAGAAGACTATATGATAGTTGAGTATGTGGACTTGTTGAAAGGCTCTTGAGGGAGTCCTGGATTAGGGGGTGTCCGGATTGCCGGACTACCATCATCAGCCGAACTATCATCGGCCGAACTATCATCATCGACCGGACTCCAAGACTATGAAGATACAAGATTGAAGACTTCGTCCCGTGTCCGGATGGGACTTTCCTTGGCGTGGAAGGCAAGCTTGGCGATACGGATACGTAGATCTCCTACCATTGTAACCGACTCTATGTAACCCTAGCCCTATCCGGTGTCTATATAAACCGGATGGCTCTAGTCCGTACGACACAACAACAACAACAACCATTACAATCATACCATAGGCTAGCTTCTAGGGTTTAGCCTCCTTGATCTCGTGGTAGATCCACTCTTGTAAACATCCACAATATCAATATCAATCAAGCAGGACGTAGGGTTTTACCTCCATCAAGAGGGCCCGAACCTGGGTAAAACATCGTGTCCCTTGTCTCTTGTTACCATCCGCCTAGATGGACAGTTCGGGACCCGCTACCCGAGATCCGCCGGTTTTGACACCGACATTGGTGCTTTCATTGAGAGTTCCTCTGTGTCGTCACCGATAGGCTTGATGGCTTCTTCAATCGACAACGCCGCAGTCCTGGGTGAGACTTTTCTCCCCGGACAGATCTTCGAATTCGGCAGCTTCGCACTGCGGGCCAACTCACTTGGCCATCTGGAGCAGATCGAAAGCTATGCCCCTGGCCGTCAGGTCAGGTTTGGAAGCCTAAACTTCATGGCCGATATCCGCGGGGACTTGATCTTCGATGGATCTGAGCCACAGCCGAGCGTGCCGCGCTGTCACGATGGGCACGACCTAACTCTGCCGCCAGACAACACCTTGGAGGCCGCACATGAATCTGCTCCGACCCATAGTCCGGAGCCGATCTCTCAGATTGAGGACGGATGGCTAGACACCGCCTCGGGAGCTGCAACTTCTACGGCGATGGAGACGAACACTTACCTTGTCCCGCATAAAGCTCATGACTCCGAGGTGTCGGACTCTCTGCCGGACTCCGAACCTCCTGCGCCCCTACCAGTCGAATCCGATTGGGCGCCGATCATGGAATTCACCGCTGCGGACATCTTTGAGCACTCACCCTTTGGCGATATCTTAAATTCGCTGAAGCATCTCTCGCTATCCGGAGAGCCCTGGCCAAACTACGGCCAAGATGGTTGGGACGCGGACGACGAAGAAATTCAGAGCCCACCCACCACCCACTTCGTAGCCACCGTCGATGATCTAACCGACGTACTCGACTACGACTCCGAAGACATCGACGGTATGGACGATGATGCCGGAGACTATCAAGAACCAGTGCCTACAGGACACTGGAAGACCACCTTGTCATACGACATATACATGGTGGACACCCCAAAAGATGGGGACGGCGAAGAAGCAACGGAGGCCGATTCCTTAAAGAAACAACCCAAGCGCCGACGTCAGCGGCGCCGCTCTAAATCCCGCCACAGCAAGAATGGAGATTCCGGCACAGGACATAATAACACCCCAGGAAGTGCCAAAGACAACCCCCTCCAGCATGATCCAGCGCAGGAGGAGGCAGAAGCAAGCCCTCACGAGAGGGCGGCAGACGAAGAGGTCGAGGACGATAATTACTTACCTCCCTCCGGAGACGAGGCAAGCCTCGACAACGACGAATTCGTCATGCCTGAGGATCCCGTCGAACAAGAGCGTTTTAGACGCAGGCTAATGGCCACGGCAAACAGCCTAAAGAAAAAGCAGCAACAGCTTCAAGCTGATCAAGACCTACTGGCCGACAGATGGACCGAGGTCCTCGCGGCCGAAGAGTATGAACTCGAATGCCCCTCCAAAAGTTACCCAAAACGCAAGTTACTCCCCCGACTAGAGGAGGAAGCGTACAAACCTGCATCACCAGCGCACAATACGGCAGACTGACCACCTCGTGGCCGCGACAGAGAGGCGTGCAAGCCCTCCACCAAAACCGTACCCCGGCATCGCTCAAAAAGCATGAAGCCATGGGGGAATGCGCCGGACTTGCGGGATATATTGGAGGACAAGGCAAGACAATCCAGATCTATCTATGGATCACGTGGGCGCCCCAAGACTCACGACGAATACCGTCGCGCCGGATACATCTACTCCGGCCGGGCCGAACACAGCAGACAACGCTCTCTCGAGCTACGTCGTGATATTGCTCAATATAGAGGCGCCGCGCACCCACTATGCTGCACTGACGAAGTAATGGATCATCAAATCCCTGAAGGGTTTAAACCCATTAATATCGAATCTTACGATGGCACAACAGACCCCGCGGTTTGGATTGAGGATTATCTCATCCATATACATATGGCCCGCGGCGACGATCTTCACGCCATCAAATATCTCCCGCTCAAGCTTAAAGGACCAGCTCGGCATTGGCTTAACAGCCTACCCGCAGAGTCAATTGGATGCTAGGAAGACCTGGAAGCCGCATTCCTCGACAACTTCCAGGGCACGTACGTGCGACCACCGGACACAGATGACCTAAGCCACATAATCCAGCAGCCAGACGAATCGGCCAGGCAATTCTGGACACAGTTCTTCACAAAGAAAAATCAAATTGTCGACTGTCCGGATGCAGAGGCCCTCGCTGCCTTCAAACATAACATCCGCGACGAGTGGCTGGCCCGGCACCTAGGACAGGAAAAGCCGAAATCCATGGCAGCCCTCACATCACTCATGACCCGCTTCTGTGCGGGAGAGGATAGCTGGCTAGTTCGCAGCAACAACCTCAGCAAAAACGCTGGCAGTCCGGATACCAAGGACCGCAATGGCAGGTCGCGTCAAAACAAAAACAAACGCCGCATTAACGGCGACAGCAATGAGGATACGACAGTCAACGCCGGATTCCGAGGCTCCAAGCCCGGTCAACGGAAGAACCCATTCAGAAGAACCACTCCGGGCCCGTCCAATTTGGACCGAATACTCGACCGCTCCTGTCAAATACATGGAACCCCCGAAAAGCCAGCTAACCACACCAACAGAGATTTTTGGGTATTCAAGCAGGCAGGCAAATTAATCGCCGAAAACAATGACAAGGGGCTACACAGCGATGACGAGGAAGAGACACGGCCACCGAACAACAGAGGACAAAAGGGATTCCCCCCTCAAGTTCGGACGGTAAACATGATATACGCAACGCATATACCCAAAAGGGAGCGGAAGCGTGCACTAAGGGACGTATACGCGATGGAGCCAGTCGCCCCAAAATTCAACCCATGGTCCTCTTGCCCGATCACTTTCGATCGAAGAGACCATCCGACCAGTATCCGCCATGGCGGATTCGCCGCATTGGTCTTAGACCCAATTGTCGATGGATTTCACCTCACGAGAGTCCTGATGGACGGCGGCAGTAGCCCGAACCTGCTTTATCAGGATACAGTGCGCAAGATGGGCATAGACCCTTCAAGGATTAAACCTACAAATACAACCTTCAAAGGCGTCATACCAGGTGTCGAGGCCAGTTGTACAGGCTCAGTTACACTGGAAGTGGTCTTCGGATCCCCGGATAATTTCCGAAGCGAGGAGTTAATCTTCGACATAGTCCCATTCCGCAGTGGCTATCACGCTCTGCTCGGACGAACCGCGTTCGCAAAATTCAACGCGGTGCCGCATTATGCATATCTTAAGCTCAAGATGCCAGGCCCTCGTGGAGTAATCACGGTCAATGGAAACACGGAATGCTCCCTCCGAACGGAGGAACATACAGCGGCTCTCGCGGCAGAAGTACAGAGCAGCCTTTTAAGGCAATTTTCGAGTCCGGCCGTTAAACGACCGAACACAGCCAAACGCGCCCGGAGCAACATCAACCAAGACCACCTGGCACGTTCCGAGCACGCATAGCAATGCGGCCTCAACCCCAGCCCTCGTACAATTGTAAGACAAACTCTCCGCATACATAATTACGCCCTGGAGATACCATGGGCATAGGGGGAGAGGCACAACCACAACAGACCCAGAGTGCGGTTCGACCACACCAGGGGCTCCCAAGTGTATTGCTCTTCCTATCTTTTATTTCTCTCTTTTTTTATACAGAACTCTGTCCGGCGGCGAACCTGCCGAACTCATGATGCAACAGCCAGGGAGGGACAAAGGCTGCGACGAACACTCAGGTGGTCTCCATTACGAGCATTAAATTTGTTAAATACACTATTCCGCGGCCTACCCCTGGAGGGAGACGCCTTTAATTCGTCCAATCCCTTGCTTTCCGCACTATTTGTAACATTCCGCACTCATAGCATATCTTCTCGAATAAAATGCAGCACTTTTTGCCCATAATTGCATTACCTTATATATATATGTTCATTTATGACATGTTGCATCCGTACATTTTGGTACGGCCAAATACACCAGGGGCTTATGTTCCCCGCGTTATGGTGTGATAAAGTCCGAACACTTTCACAAGTGCGGCACCCCGAACTTATAGCATTATATGAATCGGCTCCGAATCATGTCTTGGGTCAATAGTTGGGTTTGCCCGGCTCCCAAGTTTGGCACCTTACGTTCCATTCTATTGTCTAAGGTAGCACTGGGAGAACCACTACGATTGCGCCCCGGTTGAGCCGGGTTAACGCCTCAGTGGAGAAAGCTAAAACTGACTGTCATGATAAGGCGAGAGACTGGTCGATGTTCGAGAGGTCTTTTCGGGTCCTTAAAGACCTACGCTGCTTCGAGCGAAGTACCGGATAATGTCTGACGAAGGCGTGGATAGTGCCCCGAATTCGGTCTTCCGAATACTAGGGGCTTCGCCGAAATTTAAAATTATAGAATTCTATGGCTAAGTGAGAGTGTTCAAGCACTATAAGTCCGGTTGCCTTGTTCGTTTTGTTGAGCGCCTCCCTAGATGGACCCAAAAATGGGAACAAGAGTGCTCAAGTTTATCCCGAACACCCCAACACTCGTGGCATGGGGGCTGAAGCCGACGACTTGCCATCTCTCTGATTTAATAAATGGCCGCACAGAAGGTAATATTTTAAATTAACAAGTGTTGCTTAGCGCATATGAACAAAGTTTTCAGCGCACAGGATAACACATTGCGAATTTACTCAATAATTACATCCCTGGGGCACTCATCCGCAATCTTGCGGGCACCCTTCAGGATAGTCTTATAGTACATCTCGGGCGTACGATATTCCTTGCCCGCTGGTGGCGCGTCAGTGATTAGCTTCTCCGCATCCAGCTTGCCCCAATGCACCTTTGTGCGGGCAAGGGCCCGACGAGCACCATCAATACAGGCGGAGCGCTTGATAACCTCCACCCAGGGGCACGCATCCACCAACTATCGCACGAGGCTGAAATAGCTCCCAGGCATGGCCTCTCCAGGCCACAGCCGGACTATGAGGCCCTTCATGGCCTGCTCGGCCACCTTGTGGAGCTCGACCAGCTGCTTCAGCTGGTCGCTAGGGGGCACCGGATGGCCGGCCTCAGCATACTAAGACCAGAAGACCTTCTCCGTTGAGCTCCCCTCCTCGGCTCGGTAGAATGCGGCGGCATCAGACACGCTGCGAGGCAGATCTGCAAACGCCCCTGGAGAGCTCCGAATTCGGGTAAGTAACACGTAATTTACATTCACATGCTTGCTTTGCATGAGAAATGCCTTACCCACCGCTATCTTCCTCACCAACTCAATCTCCTGAAGGGACTTATGGGCATCGGCCTTGGCAGTTTTGGCACTTTTGAGAGCCGAGGCAAGCTCGGACTCTCGATTCTTTGAGTCACGCTCCAAACTCTCATGCTTTTCCATGAGAGCCAGGAGCTCTTGCCGAACCGCCGCCACCCGCTCCTCCTGCTTTTCTCGCTCTGCATGTTCCGCGGCCGCATTGCGTTCGGCCGCGGACACGGCCTCCTTCAGGGTCGCCACCTCGTTCATGGCCCCTGCAGTACCCATGTTATCCTTGTTATTTTTTGTCGCAACCTAAATCCTTTTCTGTAAGGTACAAGTTCAAAGTGGTGTTACTCACCTTCTTTGTCCTGGAGCTGCTTCTTGGCGCGGCCGAGCTCTTGCTCGGACCGCTCGAGCTCCTGCTTCAAAGCACCGACCTCCGCAGTCAGTGCGGCAGAGGTCAGCAGTGCAACCTGCAACCCATATTGACATAATTTTTTAGCAACCCTGCGTATATCTTCTTTTTTTTAGATCCTCAGTCCGGCTTTTCTTTCCGAACACCGAACCGAGCATCAGGGGCTACTGTCTATGCGGTATTACATTGCATATTTTTAACTTCTTACCTCAAAGCCTGATAGAAGGCTACTGCAGGCTTCGGTCAGCCCGCTCTTGGCAAGCTGTACCTTCTGCATCATCGCACTCATAATAGTGTGGTATTCTTCCTCGATGAAAGCGCTCTGGAGCGCCTCCAACAAATTGTCCGGCGCCTCCGGTTGGACGGAAGCCGTCGGCGTCACGGTCTTGCCCTTCGTGCGAAGGGGCCGCCGGCCGGACTCCGGAACCACTGCGGGTTCTGATATGGAGTCCGGCGCAAAGTCCGGGAGGCCGCCTTGTGGCGCCTCCGGAGCCTCCCCCTGATGGGTCCCTTCTTGGGATCCCACTTCGGCGTCCTCGGTGTCGCGGGGGGTGGAGGCGGTCGGGATGGAGTCTACATCCGACGGAGCCAACGACCCGCTCGATGAGGCGGGGAGATCATCATTGGCCGGACTACAGGCAGCATGCGGCACTAGAATGACACTATGTGACACAGAAAAAGAAATTATTAATCACTCAGGAATCCGGATACTTACGATCTCGCTGGAGGCCTGGCCCTTGAAGGCCATTCTTCCTCGCCAACGTTGATGTTGGCGGAGCTGTCCGGGGGAATAGTCCTTCCCCTCTTGGACCCTTCGGCCTCCCCTGTTGGGGAAGCCTTCCTCTTCCTCTCTCCCTCATCTGGGAGAGAGTCCTCTTTCTCCTCCTTGTTTTCGCGGGAGGAGTCCGCCCCGGAGTCGTCGGACACCTGAAAATGGGAACTCTTTCGAGCACCCGTGGCCTCCTTCTTGGCCTTCTTCTCCGGCACCACGTGCGGTGCCGGGACCAGCACCCTCGCTAGATGGGCGTCTACTGGGTTTTCTGGCATAGGAGCCGGGCAGATAATCTGCTCCGCCTTCCTCATCCAGTCCTGTCAAAGGAAAAGGGGAAATTAAAACCCGCATAGAGTCAAACTATGAAAAGCAAGTGTCCCGTAAAGGGGTAGAATCACTTACCTCGTCGGCTTGGCGCTGCGAGCGAAATCCGCGATCTTCAATCGCGGATGCGGGGGCTTCGGCGCCCTTAAACAGCACCCTCCAGGCGCCTTCGTACGTCGTGTCGAAGAGCCCGCTCAGCGCCTGGTGCTGTTCCGGATTGAACTCCCATAGATTGAATGCCCGCTTTTGGCATGGGAGAATCCGGCGGATGAGCATGACTTGGACTAGTTAACCAGCCTGAGCTTCTTCACCAGCTTCTGGATACAGGCTTGGAGTCCCGTCAGCTCCTCCGAACTACCCCACAGCAAGCCCTTCTCTTTCCAGGAGGTGAGCTGCGTGGGGATACCAGATCTGAACTCGGGGGCCGCCACCCACGTAGGGTCGCGCGGCTCGGTGATATAGAACCACCCCGATTGCCACCCCTTGACGGATTCCACGAAGGCCCCTTCGAACCAAAGGATGTTGGGCAACTTGCCCAACATGGCGCCTCCGCACTCCGCTTGAGTGCCCTTCACTACCTTCGGCTTGACATTGAAGGTCTTGAGCCACAAGCCGAAGTGGGGCTGGATGCAGAGGAAGGCCTCGCACACGACGATAAACGCCGAGATGTTGAGGATGAAGTTTGGCGCCAGATCATGGAAATCCAGGCCGTAGTAGAACATGAGCCCCCGGACAAAGGGGTGAAGTGGAAAGCCCAGTCCGCGGAGGAAGTGGGGAAGAAAAACGACCCTCTCATGGGGCCTGGGGGTGGGGATGAGCTGCCCCTCATCGGGCAGCCGGTGCGCGATGTCGCCGGACAGGTAGCGGCGCTGCGCAGTCTTTCGATGTGCTCCTCTGTAACGGAGGAGGTCATCCACTTGCCTCCCGCTCTGGACATAACTGGGAAGGTTGAGACGAGATGTGCGGGCTTGGGCGCTGGAGCTCGAGTGCGCGGAGATGGATAAGCAAAGGAGGAAGAAGGCGTAGGTGAAAAGGTGAATCCTTATCCCTTATATGGGCGGGCGAAGTCTACGCGTCCCCCACCGGCCTGGTAAAACTCGCTTATCCCCCAAGCGTCACCATCAATGGCGAGGTTGGGTTACCCACGTCCGTATTGATGAGAATCCCGAATTAAGGGGGAACACGATCTCTGCTTCGACAAGACGTGCCAAGGAAACCGCTTCGCTAAATGCACTGAGGTGGTAGAGTAAAAAACGATTCAAGTAAAGGCTTGGTAGAGGCGTGACGTCATGCCGCAAAAAATGTCAGCAGATTGAACTTGTGTATATATTATTCTCTCTACGGTGGAATGTGGAATTTATTTTGCAGAGCCGGACACTATCCTGGTGTTCACAATCTTCTATCATTCGAAGGAGGAACCCGCCTTGCAATGCCAAGCAATATACGCGCCGGACTTATCGTCATTGAAGCCTGGTTCAGGGGCTACTGAGGGAGTCCTGGATTAGGGGGTGTCCGGATTGCCGGACTACCATCATCAGCCGAACTATCATCGGCCGGACTATCATCATCGACCAGACTCCAAGACTATGAAGATACAAGATTGAAGACTTTGTCCCGTGTCCAGATGGGACTTTCCTTGGCGTGGAAGGCAAGCTTGGCGATACGGATACATAGATCTCCTACCATTGTAACCGACTCTATGTAACCCTAGCCCTCTCCGGTGTCTATATAAACCGGATGGCTCTAGTCCGTACGACACAACAACAACAACAACCATTACAATCATACCATAGGCTAGCTTCTAGGGTTTAGCCTCCTTGATCTCGTGGTAGATCCACTCTTGTAAACATCCACAATATCAATATCAATCAAGCAGGATGTAGAGTTTTACCTCCATCAAGAGGGCCCGAACCTGGGTAAAACATCGTGTCCCTTGTCTCCTGTTACCATCCGCCTAGACGCACAGTTCAGGACCCCCTACCCAAGATCCGCCGGTTTTGACACCGACAGCTCTATTCTTGACTCTTTCTGATGTTATGATTAATTGCAATTGCTTCAATGACTGAGATTATAGTTTGTTAGTTCCCAATGAAGTTTCTGAACCATACTTGACATTGTGAATTGATTGTTACTTGAGCATAAGAAATCATATGACAAAATCTATATATGTTGCTGTTATAAGAATGATCATGATGCCCTCATGTCCGTATTTTATTTTTATTGACACCTCTATCTCTAAACATGTGGACATATTTTTCGATTTCGACTTCCACTTGAGGACAAGCGAGGTCTAAGCTTGGGGGAGTTGATACGTCCATTTTGCATGATGCTTTTATATCAATATTTATTGCATTATGGGCTCTTATTACACATTATGTCTCAATACTTATGGCTATTCTCTCTTATTTTACAAGGTTTACCATGAAGAGGGGGAATGCCGGCAGCTGGAATTCTGGCTGGAAAAGGAGCAGATATTGGAAACCTATTCTGCACAGCTCCAAAAATCCTGAAAATCCACGGAAGTCATTTTTGGAATTAATAAGAATTATTGAGCAAAGAAAAAACCAGAGGGGGCCCACACCCTGGCCAGGAGGGTGGGGGCCGCGCCCACCCCTACTGGGCGCGCCCCCTGTCTCCTGGGCGCGCCCCCTGTCTCCTGGGCCCCCTGGTGGCCCTCCGGTGCCCATCTTCTGCTATATGAAGGCTTTTACCCTGGAAAAAATCATAAGCAAGCTTATGGGATGAAACTCCGCCGCCATGAGGCGGAACCTTGCCAGAACCAATCTAGGGCTCCAGCGGAGCTGTTCTGCCGGGGAAACTTCCCTCCGAGAGGGGGAAATCATCACCTTCATCATCACGAACGATCCTCTCATCGGGAGGGGGTCAATCTCCATCAACATCTTCACCAGCACCATCTCCTCTCAAAACCCTAGTTCATCTCTTCTATCCAATCTTGTATCAAAACCACAAACTGGTACCTGTGGGTTGCTAGTAGTGTTGATTACTCCTTGTAGTTGATGCTAATTGGTTTACTTGGTGGAAGATCATATGTTCAGATCCTTAATGCATATTAATACTCCTCTGATTATGAACATGAATATGATTTTTGAGTAGTTATGTTTGTTCCTAAGGACATGGGTGAAGTCTTGCTATTAGTAGTCATGTGAATTTGGTATTCGTTCGATATTTTGATGAGATGTATGTTGTCACTCCTCTAGGGGTGTTATGTGAACGTCGACTACATGAAACTTCACCATTATTTGGGCCTAGAGGAAGGCATTGGGAAATAATAAGTAGATGATGGGTTGCTAGAGTGACAGAAGCTTAAACCCTAGTTTATGTGTTGCTTCGTAAGGGGCTGATTTGGATCCATATGTCTAATGTTGTGGTTAGGTTTACCTTAATACTTCTTTTGTAGTTGCGGATGCTTGCAATAGGGGTTAATCATAAGTGGGATACTTGTCCAACTAAGGGCAATACCCAAGCACTGGTCCACCCACATATCAAATTATCAAAGTAATGAACGCGAATCATATGAGCGTGATAAAAATTAGCTTGACGATAATTCCCATGTGTCCTCGGGAGCGCTTTTCTCATTATAAGAAATTGTCCAGGCTTGTCCTTTTCTACAAAAAGGATTGGGCCACCTTGCTGCACTTTATTTACTTTCATTGCTTGTTACCTACTACAATTTATCTTATCACAAAACTATCTGTTACCTACAATTTCAGTGCTTGCAGAGAAAACCTTACTGAAAACCGCTTGTCATTTCCTTCTGCTCGTCGTTGGGTTCGACACTCTTACTTATCGAAAGGACTACGATAGATCCCCTATACTTGTGGATCATCAGTTAGCAGGCTGTAAATGGGCTATATGCAAATAGGCCGTTAACAGGCTTTCCATGGGATGGCCTGCCACCTTTTGACCAAGTCAAACGGGCCGGCATTTTCACAGGAATGGGCCTCTATTGGGCCGTGCCACGTGTCGACGTATCATAGGCGCCTTTTGTCCAATGAGTGGATGACATCTGTCCCAACGATGAGCCGACATGTGTTTCCTCCAGCCAATGATGGTTTTACACGTGGAAAATCCCCATTGGTCCGGGCTATTAACGGGTTATCGGATCCAAAACCGGACCCGATAGCTTAACGGCGTTCCGTTAGGGGGGATGCAACAAGTTGGTCACCCTTGATGAAAGCACTTCTGTGACGCACGATTTATCGTCATGGAAGTGGACACTTCCATGATGATAATTTTGGTAATGTCATGGAACACTTCTACGACAGCACAGGTATGACTACGATTCTGTCATAAAATTGTCATGGATGTACATGCATAACAAAAAACGTGACCTACTGTGACAAACACGTATCATCACGGAAGTGTATTTTTTTGTAGTGCACACTCCCACGCATGCATCCATCCATGCTCATTTGGCCTCAAAGGCCACGCGCTCTCATGGGCATACATGCCCAAAACAGTCATTCGGCCACTAGAGCTCACTTCGGCCACACACACATACATGAGGCTAGTAGGATATAGCATTCATCCAGATACAGCTCAAGGAGCGCTCTGTACTGCAACGTATATTCCACATATATTCAGACATGCAGGAGTAGGGGTATTATCTCTCCGGTAAACCACCGCGTGCTAGTTGCCTAATCCCGTCCCCGGATCCCCACTACAGCCTTTTGCCCTCACCTCAAGCCACCCCGTGGCATCTGTCGTCTCGCGAAGCCGCCCGTGAGATAACCACGACAGTTGGCGCCCACCATAGGGCCTGCTGATGCTGGAATCGTGGACCGGGCGTGACCATTTTGTTCATCATCATCATGACGTTGTCGTTGTCTCTCTGGTAGTGCTCGGGGCCCGACATCGACACGTCCCTGGGGCGACCGCGCAGGGCGGTGCATCCTCGCCGTCGGCCTCGCCCTCTTCATCATCACCGCCGCGATGTTGCCACCGTCTCTCCGGCGCCGGGCGGGGACTTGATGGGACGTGGGCGTCTCCACTTCCCCATTCCGCCTTGATATCCGGTAGACCTAGAAGCCGCCCGTTGTTATCGCAACTCGCCTTTCACGGAGTAATGTGCTTGGCTCTCACTTCCTTCTTCCCAATATTGCCGCCACGTCCATAGATCTGGTGCCGGCACCTTGCCCCCTCTTGGTGTTCGCCATGGCCCCCAAGTCGAGGAAGAGGAGGGGGCAGCCACATGCACCGGCCGGTCCTTTGCTGGCCCTTGACCAGTCGACGGTGATAAACAAGGAGGGGATGGACAAGGTTTGCCATGCGCTCGCCTCCGATTCCAATGAGGGGAAGAAGACAACGGATGTCCGCCCTGCGTCTTCGTGTACCAGAGAGATGAGTGCCATTGAGATTCCTGTTCATCTCCATGCTCTTCTTGCTGGGTTGATTCCTTCCTTCTCCCCTTTCTTCAACGCTGTGATGTCGCATTACCAGATTCATCTGATGCATCTGGATCCCCTCTCTGTCATCCTCCTTGCCGTCGTTGCCTTCTTCTGCGAGGCCATGGTGGGCGTCACTCCCTCTGTGGTCTTGTTTCTCAATTTCTTCCTACTCTGGTTGGCGGATGCCCGCCAACGCTCCGGGTGCGCGACCTTCGAAGCCGTGGCCGCGATCGCTGGCTCGGGGATCGATTTCGAGCTTTAGCCTGCCGCGAAGGGATTCCGGAAGCAGTGGCTTCTGATGGATGCCCATGCATTCAGCCCTTGCTCTCAATTCCTGGGTCACCGGCTTCGCCGAGCTCTGGCTGGTGCCATGAGAGGCTCACCAACTGGCATCTTGCTTTCATCTGGAAGAGGTTTGCGAGGCTCTAGGAGCTGGGGGTGACGGCGCCAATGGTGGTGAAGGAATACGTGAAGCAGCGCATAGCTCCCTTCTAGTGCCATGCTCACCCGATGTGGGACTTCATCGGCGCCGAGCATCCGATGAGGCTGCAGAAGCCGTCGCTTGCTGCTGACACCTTGAGCATGGTGCTCAAGCTCCTGACTAGTGAGCCCGAGTGAGGGAGTCCAGTATTAGGGGGTCCTCGGACAGCTGGACTATATACTTGTGCCGGACTGTTGGACTATGAAGATACAAGATTGAAGACTTCGTCCCGTGTCCGGGTGGGACTCTCCTTTGCGTGGAAGGAAAGCTTGGCAATTCGGATATGTAGATTTGCTTCTCTGTAACCGACTCTGTGTAACCCTAGCCCCTTCCGGTGTCTATATAAACCGGAGGGTTTAGTCCGTAGGACGATAACAATCATAATCATAGGCTAGCTTCTAGGGTTAGCCTCTATGATCTTGTGGTAGATCAACTCTTGTAGTACTCATATCATCAAGATCAATCAAGCAGGAAGTAGGGTATTACCTCCATAGAGAGGGCCCGAACCTGGGTAAACATTGTGTCCCCCACCTCCTGTTACCATTAGCCTTAGACGAACAGTTCGGGAACCCCTACCCGAGATCCGGTTTTGACACCGACATTGGTGATTTCATTGAGAGTTCCACTGTGACGTCGAAAAAAGGTTTGATGGCTCGCCTTGTTATCGAGGACAACATCACCTCTGGGGGAGCCCCGGCTTTAGGACAAACCCTCCAACTAGGCGGCTTCGTCATGACCGCCCGTTCGGCCGCTGTGCAGACGATGACTTCTCGGGTCATCAAAAACAGCCTCCACGTCAGCTCAGAATAAGCCGAGCAGATGGATCCAATAGAACTTTTGTCCTTGAACGAGCTCTTGGATCGCATCGCCGCCTTAGGAGTCGCTACGGACTATGATCGGATTGGGCTTAAACCCGATCAAAGAGAGATTAACTCTCCGCGGGTCACCCATCAGATAGCGGTGGTGGAGGAGCAATGCAGCGATTCTTCCTCTATTTTGAGGATGAACTATGTCCGGATTCCCGAGCTCTCCGAGCCGGATACCCGTTCGCGGGAGGACATGACCCAAACTCCAAACTTAGAATCGGATAGCGGGCCAGAAAAACTGGGCAACATCCTGGAATCCGAACTGCCAAGTCCGGAAGTTCCTCCGCCCCTGGGTCTCAGATCGGGTCAGGGTTTAGACTTAAATCCACCCACCCACCCACCCAGATACAAGCGATCTTTCCCACATTAGACAACAATCCCAAGAGACAGTACATCACTTTTGGTCCAGATTCCTCCTTGTAATGAGCAAGGTAAAGGACTATCGCGAGGAAGACGCAATCTCATTCTTTTGCAAAAATTGCACGGACAAGGGAATCCTTAACGCCATAAGTCACCGTGACATATCACACTTTGCTGACTTGGCTTCCATAGTACAGAAGTACGATGCGATGGAAAGCGCCTGAAAAACCCAGGCATTCTGGGATCCTCCGGCTCTCACTAAATCCCTCGTCCGAACTAAAAGGGTGCACTCTCGCAAGTCGCTTGATCCAATACAAAGAAACCAAAGCCCACTAAAGGGCGTGGAACCGTATTGGAGGGATGGCTCAATGGGCCATGCAAAATTCACACCACACCGGATACCATACCAACACACAGCCTTAGAGCATGTTGGATACTTCGGCAGGTGGCCAAGAGTGGCGAGGATCTCCTCATTAACAATACCGTAGAGCATCATCCCGCAGAAAACAACAATAAAGTGTTGACAGCCTTTGAGACATCCGCCTCAAATAACATGCGCAAGAGAGCACTCCGCGGCCTCGCCGAAGTCTGCCACGTCGCAGCAATAAATCCATGGAACGACACGGCCATAACCTTCAATGCCAGTGACAAACCTCAATTCTGAATAGTCCGAGCACCAACCACTTTGGTCCTCAGTCCAATTGTGGACGGCTTCCGGCTTACTAAAGTGCTCATGGACGGTGGCAGCGGATTAAACCTCATCTACGAGGAAACTCTCAACAAAATGGAAATAGACAAGAGCCGCCTTGAGCAAAGCAGCACGACCTTCAGAGGAATTATCCCTAGTCGGGAGGCACGATGTGCAGGAAAAATCACACTTGATGTGGTATTCGGCACGCGGAGAATTACAGGTCCAAAGAGATAACATTCCAAGTGGCCCCGTTCAGTAGTGGATACCACGCCCTTTTAGGGTGGGACGCATTCGCGAGCTTCCAAGCCATACCCCACTACGGGTACATGAAGCTCAAGATGCCCGGGCCCAACGGAATCATCACTCTATCTAGTGATCCGGACGTAGCACTCCACGCCGAAAACAAAACTGCCGCCCTGGCCCTAGAGGCATTATCGGAAGCCCTCGTGGCCGAAGAACTAACTACGCTGCACTCCATAGTGGATAGGGACGACGTGATACTCGACAAACGATTCAATTCCACCTCTTTCAAACCAGCGGACGAAATAGTCAAATTCCAAGTCCACCCAACGGACTCTACAAAAACAGCATCCATTGGGGCATAGCTGAACCCCACAATAGACACCGCACTACAGGCGTTCTTACGCGAGAATTGGGACATCTTCGCCTGGCACCCTTCAGACATGCCAGGAATCCCACGCAGGCTGGACGAGCATAGCCTAAACATATTGAAGGGATACAAGCCGGTCAAGTAGAATCTACGGCGCTTTTCAGAACCTAAACGACAAGCCATGGGAGTGGAGCTAGCCAAGTTACTCGAAGCCAGATTCATCAGAGAAACAAAACACCCGGACTGGCTAGCAAACCTGGTGATGGTACCAAAGAAGGACAAATCCTGGAGCCTATGTGTCGATTTCAAGGACCTCGATAAGGCTTGCCCCAAGGATCCCTAACCTCTCCCCCGCATCGATCAAATCATCGATGCTACCGCAGGACACGACTCATTGTGCTTCCTCGACGCATACTCCGGATATAATCAAATAAAGATGGCGGAGTCCGATGAAGCCGCAACGGTATTCATCACTCCATAAGGCCCTTTCTGTTTCAACACCATGCCTTTCGGGCTCAAAACCACCGGTGCAACCTACCAACGCATGATTCAAACATGCCTGGAAAAACAAATCGGCAAAACAGTTGAGGCATACGTAGACGATGTGGTCATCTAGACCAGACACATCGAATCTTCAATAGACGACCTGAGGCTTACGTTTGACAATCTCCGAACATATGACATCAAGCTCAATCTAGAAAAATGTGTTTTCGGCATTCCTGTCGAAAAGCTCCTGGGCTTCATCGTTTCCAATAGAGGAATTGAAGCAAACCCGGATAAAATTCGAGCTTAGTCACAGTTGGCTACCCCAACAGCCCTCAAGAAAATCCAGAAATTAACTGGATGCGTGGCTGCCTTAAGCCACTTTATCTCCCGATTGGGAGAAAAGGCACTACCTCTTTATCGCCTTGTTCGACGCACTAAACACTTCGAGTGGACGAATGCGGCTACGGCTGAACTGGAAAAAATAAAGGCCCTCTTGGCCAACAACCCAATCCTAGCTGCATCGAACATTGGCGAACCCATGCTGTTATATATAGCGGCAACAAACCAAGTTGTAAGCGCAGTGCTCGTCATCGAACGAGAGGAGGACGGACATAAGTTCCCACTTCAAAAGCCAATATACTACGTATCCACTGTCCTCACACCATGCAACTTACGGTACCCACATTATCAAAAGATAGCATACGCGGTCTTCATGGCATCCCGGAAACTACGACACTACTTTCAAGAGTGTTCAATCACGGTGGCCTCCGAAGTACCACTCAATGATATAATAAATAACCGCGATGCCACGGGCCAGATTGCTAAGTGGGCCATTGAGCTCCTCCCGTTTGACATTATATATAAACCACGGCGAGCCATTAAATCACAAGTACTAGCTGACTTCGTCGCCGAATGGATAGAAGCCGAACTCCCTAAAGAGTACGGCACATAGTGCAATTGGATCAAGCACTTTGACGGTTCTAAGATGCTGTCTTGTCCGGGAGCGGGCGTGGTCCTGACATCCCCCACTGGAGATACAGTCCAATACGTACTCCAAATACTATACACACACTCTAACAATGCAGTCGAATACGAGGCTCTGTTGCACGGTCTTCGGCTGGTAGTCTCCATGGGCATTCAACACCTAGAAGTGCGTGGGGATTCGAACCTCACAATATCCCAAATAAACAGAGACTTCGACGCCAAGGACCCAAAAATGGCGGCTTACCATAATGTCGTCCTCAAAATGACAGCTCGATTCGAGGGGCTTGAATTTCACCATGTGGTCCGAGAAAACAATCAAGCAGCGGATATCCTCGCCCGCATTGGCGCTAAGCGCGACCCCGTCCCACCTAATATCTTCTTGGAAAGGCTATTCAAGCCATCCGTGGCGTGGCGAGGGGAGACCGGCAATACTAGTCCGGATCCGATCACAACCCTAGAGCCCGAACACTCTGACATAATCGGAGGCGCCGCCACCAAAATAACACCTTCGGACCACGTAATCATGGTTGTCATCGCCCCCTGGACCAAACCCTTCTTAGCCTACCTAAATAGGCAAGAACTCCCTGATGACCAAAATGAGGCACGTTGCACGGCACTCTAAAGCCTACAAGGTCCACGAGGGAGAGCTTTATAAGAAAACCGCTATCGGAGTACTCCAAAGATGTATCTTCGAAGAGGAAGGGCGGCATCTCTTGGCCGAAATTCATGCTAGACTCGGCGGCCACCACGCCGCTGCTCGGGCCCACATAAGCAAGGCCTTCCATACAGGATTCTACTGGCCGATAGCCCGAGCAGACGCACAGGACCTCGTCCAACATTGCGTCGGTTGCCAGCTCTTCACCAATCAAAGCCATATGCCACCTACCACACTCCAAACAATCCCCATAACTTGGCCATTTGCGGTCTGGGGGCTCGATATGGTTGGACCCCTTAAAGGAGGAAGCCATAAGAGAAAATACCTGTTGGTCATGGTGGATAAATTCACCAAATGGATAGAGGCCAAAACAGTTAAAACGGCCGAATCCGGACCAGTGATAGACTTCATATCAGGGCTCGTGCACCATTGCAGTGTCCCCCACAGCATCATCACCGATAATGGCTCCAACTTCACAGCCGACGAGGTGAAAACTTGGTGCGGCAACGTGGGCATTAAGCTCGATTACGCCTCCGTCTATCATCCCCAAACAAACGGTCAAGTCGAACGAGGAAATGGTCTTATCATGAGCGGCATCAAACCCAGACTAGTGCGATCCCTGAAAGAATCAGACATGCACTGGGTCAAGGAGATCGACTCCGTACTATGGGGACTGCGGACCACGCTGAATCACACTACCAGATACACACCATTCTTCATGGTGTACGGCGCAGAAGCGCTATTGCCCTGCGATATCATTCATGACTCACCTCGAGTGCGCATGTATGAATAAAGAGAAGTCGCGCTTGATCGGCAGGACAGTTTAGATGCCCTAGAGGAGGAGCACGACGTCGCAAAAGCCTACTCCGCATTCTATCAGCAACAGGTTCGAAGGTATCAAAGCAGAGAAGTACGGGCCAAAACTTACAATGTTGGCGAACTCGTTCTACGCCTAATGGACAAGAAAAAGGACAAGCTCAAGGCCAAGTGGGAGGGTCTGAGGGAGTCCTGGATTAGGGGGTGTCCGGATTGCCGGACTACCATCATCAGCCAAACTATCATCGGCCGGACTATCATCATCGACCGGACTCTAAGACTATGAAGATACAAGATTGAAGACTTCGTCCCGTGTCCGGATGGGACTTTCCTTGGCGTGGAAGGCAAGCTTGGCGATACGGATACGTAGATCTCCTACCATTGTAACCGACTCTATGTAGCCCTAGCCCTCTCTGGTGTCTATATAAACCGGATGGCTCTAGTCCATAGGACACAACAACAACAACAACCATTACAATCATACCATAGGCTAGCTCCTAGGGTTTAGCCTCCTTGATCTCGTGGTAGATCCACTCTTGTAAACATCCACAATATCAATATCAATCAAGCAGGACGTAGGGTTTTACCTCCATCAAGAGGGACCGAACTTGGGTAAAACATCGTGTCCCTTGTCTCCTGTTACCATCCGCCTAGACACACAGTTCGGGACCCCCTACCCGAGAACCGCCGGTTTTGACACCGACATTGGTGCTTTCATTGAGAGTTCCTCTGTGTCGTCACCGATAGGCTTGATGGCCTCTTCAATCGACAACGACGCAGTCCTGGGTGAGACTTTTCTCCCCGGACAGATCTTCGTATTCGGCGGCTTCGCATTGCGGGCCAACTCACTTGGCCATCTGGAGCAGATCGAGAGCTACGCCCCTGGCCGTCAGGTCAGGTTTGGAAGCCTAAACTTCACAGCCGATATCCGCGGGGACTTCATCTTCGATGGATCTAAGCCACAGCCGAGCGTGCTGCGCTGTCACGATGGGCACGACCTAACTCTGCCGCCGGACAGCACCTTGGAGGCCGCACACGAATCCGCTCCGACCCATAGTCCGGAGCCGATCGCTCAGATCGAGGATGGATGGCTAGACACCGCCTCGGGAGCTGCAACTTCTACGGCGATGGAGCCGTACACTTACCTTGTCCCGCATAAAGCTCATGACTCCGAGGTGCCGGACTCTCTGCCGGACTCCGAACCTCCTGCGCCCCTGCCAGTCGAATCCGATTGGGCGCCGATCATGGAATTCACCGCTGCGGACATCTTTCAGCACTCACCCTTCGGTGATATCTTAAATTCACTGAAGCATCTCTCGCTATCCGGAGAGCCCTGGCCGAAGTACGGCCAGGATGGTTGGGACGCGGACCACGAAGAAATTCAGAGCCCACCCACCACCCACTTCGTAGCCACCGTCGACGATCTAACCGACGTACTCGACTACGACTCCGAAAACATCGACGGTATGGACGACGATGCCGGAGACTATCAAGAACCTGTGCCTACAGGACACTGGAAGACCATCTCGTCATACGACATATACATGGTGGACACCCCAAAAGATGGGGACGGCGAAGAAGCAACGGATGCCGATTCCTTAAAGAAACAGCCCAAGCGCCGACGTCAGCGGCGCCACTCTAAATCCCGCCACAGCAAGAATGGAGATTCCGGCACAGGAGATAATAACACCCCAGAAAGTGCCAAAGACAACCCCCTCCAGCAAGATCTAGCGCAGGAGGAGGCAGAAGCAAGCCCTCACGAGAGGGCGGCAGACGAAGAGGTCGAGGACGACAGTTACTTACCTCCCTCCGGAGACGAGGCAAGCCTCGACAACGACGAATTCGTCGTGCCTGAGGATCCCGTCGAACAAGAACGTTTCAGACGCAGGCTAATGGCCACGGTAAACAGCCTAAAGAAAAAGCAGCAACAGCTTCAAGCTGATCAAGACCTACTGGCCGACAGATGGACCGAGGTCCGAGCGGCCGAAGAGTATGAACTCGAACGCCCCTCCAAAAGTTACCCAAAACGCAAGTTACTCCCCCGACTAGAGGAGGAAGCGTACAAACGTGCATCACCAGCACACAATACGGCAGACCGACCACCTCGTGGCCGCGACAGAGAGGCGTGCAAGCCCTCCACCAAAACCGTACCCCGGCATTGCTCAAAAAGCATGAAGCCACGGGGGAACGCGCCGGACTTGCGGGATATATTGGAGGACAAGGCAAGACAGTCCAGATCTATCTATGGATCACGTGGGCGCCCCAAGACTCACGACGAATACCGTCGCGCCGGATACAACTACTCCGGCCGGGCCGAACACAGCAGACAACGCTCTCTCGAGCTACGTTGCGATATTGCTCAATACAGAGGCGCCGTGCACCCACTATGCTTCACTGACGAAGTAATGGATCATCAAATCCCTGAAGGGTTTAAACCCGTTAATATCGAATCCTACGATGGCACAACAGACCCCGCGGTTTGGATTGAGGATTATGTCCTCCATATACATATGGCCCGCGGCGACGATCTTCACGCCATCAAATATCTCCCGCTCAAGCTTAAAGGACCAGCTCGGCATTGGCTTAACAGCCTGCCTGCAGAGTCAATTGGATGCTGGGAAGACCTGGAAGCCGCATTCCTCGACAACTTCCAGGGCACGTACGTGCGACCACCGGACACAGATGACCTAAGCCACATGATCCAGCAGCCAGACGAATCGGCCAGGCAATTCTGGACACGGTTCTTAACAAAGAAAAATCAAATCATCGACTGTCCGGATGCAGAGGCCCTCGCTGCCTTCGAACATAACATCCGCGACGAGTGGCTGGCCCAACACCTAGGACAGGAAAAGCCGAAATCCATGGCAGCCCTCACATCACTCATGACCCGCTTCTGTGTGGGAGAGGATAGCTGGCTAGCTCGCAGCAACAACCTCAGCAAAAACGCTGGCAGTCCGGATACCAAGGACCTCAATGGCAGGTCGCGTCAAAACAAAAACAAACGCCGCCTAAACGGCGACAGCAATGAGGATACGGCAGTCAACGCCGGATTCCGAGGCTCCAAGCCCGGTCAACGGAAGAAGCCATTCAGAAGAACCACTCCGGGCCCGTCCAATTTGGACCGAATACTCGACCACTCCTGTCAAATACATGGAACCCCCGAAAAGCCAGCTAACCACACCAACAGAGATTGTTGGGTATTCAAGCAGGCAGGCAAATTAATCGCTGAAAACAATGACAAGGGGCTACACAGCGAGGACGAGGAAGAGACCCGGCCGCCGAACAACAGAGGACAAAAGGGATTCCCCCTCAAGTTCGGACGGTAAACATGATATACGCAACGCATATACCCAAAAGGGAGCGGAAGCGTGCACTAAGGGACGTATACGCGATGGAGCCAGTCGCCCCAAAATTCAACCCATGGTCCTCTTGCCTGATCACTTTCGATCGAAGAGACCATCCGACCAGTATCCGCCATGGCGGATTCCTCGCATTGGTCTTAGACCCAATCATCGATGGATTTCACCTCACGAGAGTCCTGATGGACGGCGGTAGTAGCCTAAACCTGCTTTATCGGGATACAGTGCGCAAGATGGGCATAGACCCTTCAAGGATTAAACCTACAAAGACAACCTTCAAAGGCGTCATACCAGGTGTCGAGGCCAGTTGTACAGGCTCAGTTACACTGGAAGTGGTCTTCGGATCCCCGGATAATTTCCGAAGCGAGGAGTTAATCTTCGACATAGTCCCATTCCGCAGTGGCTATCACGCTCTGCTCGGACGAACCGCGTTCTCAAAATTCAACGCGGTGCCGCATTATGCATACCTTAAGCTCAAGATGTCAGGCCCTCGTGGAGTAATCACGGTTAATGGAAACACGGAACGCTCCCTCTGAACGAAGGAACATACAGCGGCTCTCGCGGCAGAAGTACAGAGCAGCCTTTTAAGGCAATTTTCGAGTCCGGCCGTTAAACGACCGGACACGGCCAAACGCGCCCGTAGCAACATCAACCAAGACCACCTGGCACGTTCCGAGCACGCGTAGCAATGCGGCCTCAACCCCAGCCCTCGCACAATTGTAAGACAAACTCTCCGCGTACATAATTACGCCCTGGAGATACCATGGGCATAGGGGGAGAGGCACAACCACAATAGACCCAGAGTGCGGTTCGACCACACCAGGGGCTCCCAAGTGTGTCGCTCTTTTTATCTTTTATTTCTCTCTTTTTTTATACAGAACTCTGTCCGGCGGTGAACCTGCCGAATTCATGATGCAACAGCCAGGGAGGGACAAAGGCTGCGGAGAACACTCAGGTGGTCTCCATTACGAGCATTAAATTTGTTAAATACACCATTCCGTGGCCTACCCCTGGAGGGAGACGCCTTTAATTCGTCCAATCCCTTGCTTTGCGCACTATTTGTATCATTCCACACTCATAGCATATCTTCTCGAATAAAATGCAGCACTTTTTGCCCATAATTGCATTACCTTATATATATATTTTCATTTACGACATGTTGCATCCGTACATTTTGGTACGGCCAAATACACCAGGGGCTTATGTTCCCCGCATTATGGTGTGATAAAGTCCGAAAACTTTCACAAGTGCGGAACCCCGAACTTATAGCATTATATGAATCGGCTCTGAATCATGTCTTGGGTCAATAGTTGGGTTTGCCTGGCTCCCAAGTTTGGCACCTTACGTTCCGTTCTATCGGCTAAGGTAGCACTGGGAGAACCACTGCGATTGCGCCCCGGTTGAGCCGGGTTAACGCCTCAGTGGAGAAAGCTAAAACTGACTGTCATGATAAGGTGAGAGACTGGTTGCTGTTCGAGAGGTCTTTTCGGGTCCTTAAAGACCTACGCTGCTTCAAGCGAAGTACCAGATAATGTCCGACGAAGGCATGGATAGCGCCCCGAATTCGGTCTTCCGAATACTAGGGGCTTCGCCGAAATTTAAAATTATAGAATTCTATGGCTAAGTGAGATTGTTCAAGCACTATAAGTCCGGTTGCCTTGTTCGTTGTGTTGAGCGCCTCCCTAGATGGACCCAAAAATGGGAACAAGAGTGCTCAAGTTTATCCCGAACACCCCAGCACTCGTGGCATGGGGGCTGAAGCCGACGACTTACCATCTCTCAGATTTAATAAACGGCCGCACAGAAGGTAATATTTTAAATTAACAAGCGTTGCTTAGCGCATATGAACAAAGTTTTCAGCGCACAGGATAACACATTGCGAATTTACTCAATAATTACATCCCTGGGGCACTCATCCGCAATCTTGCGGGCACCCTTGAGGACAGTCTTATAGTACATCTCGGGCGTACGATATTCCTTGCCCGCTGGTGGCGCGTCAGTGATTAGCTTCTCCGCATCCAGCTTGCCCCAATGCACCATTGCGTGGGCAAGGGCCCGACGAGCACCTTCAATACAGGCGGAGCGCTTGATAACCTCCACCCAGGGGCACGCATCCACCAACCGTCGCACGAGTCCGAAATAGCTCCCAGGCATGGCCTCTCCAGGCCACAGCTGGACTATGAGGCCCTTCATGGCCTGCTCGGCCACCTTGTGGAGCTCGACCAGCGGCTTCAGCTGGTCGCTAGGGGGCACCGGATGGCCGGCCTCAGCATACTGAGACCAGAAGACCTTCTCCGTTGAGCTCCCCTCCTCGGCTCGGTAGAATGCGGCGGCACCAGACACGCTGCGAGGCAGATCTGCAAATGCCCCTGGAGAGCTCCGAATTCGGGTAAGTAACACGTACTTTACATTCACATGCTTGCTTTGCATGAAAAATGCCTTACCCGCCGCTATCTTCCTCACCAACTCAATCTCCTGAAGGGACTTATGGGCATTGGCCTTGGCAGTTTTGGCACTTTCGAGAGCCGAGGCAAGCTCGGACTCTCGAGTCTTTGAGTCACGCTCCAAACTCTCATGCTTTTCCATGAGAGCCTGGAGCTCTTGCCGAACCGCCGTCACCCGCTCCTCCTGCTTTTCTCGCTCTGCCCGTTCCGCGGCCGCATTGCGTTCGGCCGCGGACATGTCCTCCTTCAGGGTCACCACCTCGTTTGTGGCCCCTGCAGTACCCATGTTATCCTTGTTATTTTTTGTTGCAACCTAAATCCTTTTCTGTAAGGTACAAGTTCAAAGTGGTGTTACTCACCTTCTTTGTCCTGGAGCTGCTTCTTGGCACGGCCGAGCTCTTGCTCGGACCGCTCGAGCTCCTGCTTCAAAGCACCGACCTCCACAGTCAGTGCGGCAGAGGTCAGCAGCGCGGCCTGCAACCCATATTGACATAATTTTTTAGCAACCCTGCATATATCTTATTTTTTTTAGATCCTCAGTCCGGCTTTTCTTTCCGAACACCGAACCGAGCATCAGGGTCTACTGTCTATGCGGTATTACATTGCATATGTTTAACTTCTTACCTCAAAGCCTGATAGAAGGCTATTGCAGGCTTTGGTCAGCCCACTCTTGGCAAGCTGTACCTTCTGCATCACCGCACTCATAATAGTGTGGTGTTCTTCCTCGATGGAAGCGCTCTGGAGCGCCTCCAACAAATTGTTTGGTGCCTCCAGTTGGACGGAAGCCGCCGGCGTCACGGTCTTGCCCTTCGTGCGAAGGGGCCGCCGGCCGGACTCCGGAACCACTGCGGGTTCTGATGTGGAGTCCGGCGCAAAGTCCGGGAGGCCGCCTTGTGGCGCCTCCGGAGCCTCCCCCTGATGGGTCCCTTCTTGGGATCCCACTTCGGTGTCCTCTGTGTCGCGGGGGGTGGAGGCGGTCGGGATGGAGTCTACATCCGACGGAGCCAACGACCCGCTCGATGAGGCGGCGAGATCATCATTGGCCGGACTACAGGCAGCATGCGGCACCAGAATGACACTATGTGACACAGAAAAAGAAATTATAAATCACTCAGGAATCCGGATACTTACGATCTCCCTGGAGGCCTGGCCCTTGAAGGCCATTCTTCCTCGCCAACGTTGATGTTGGCGGAGCTGTCTGGGGGAATAGTCCTTCCCCTCTTGGACCCTTCGGCCTCCCCTGTTGGGGAAGCCTTCCTCTTCCTCTCTCCCTCCTCTGGGAGAGAATCCTCTTTCTCCTCCTTGTTTTCGGGGGAGGAGTCCGCCCCGGAGTCGTCGGACACCTGAAAACGGGAACTCTTTCGAGCACCCGTGGCCTCCTTCTTGGCCTTCTTCTCCGGCACCACGTGCGGTGCCGGGACCAGCAGCCTCGCTAGATGGGCGTCTACTGGGTTTCTGGCATAGGAGCCGGGCAGATAATCTACTCCGCCTTCCTCATCCAGTACTGTCAAAGGAAAAGGGGAAATTAAAACCCGCATAGAGTCAAACTATGAAAAGCAAGTGTCCCATAAAGGGGTAGAATCACTTACCTCGTCGGCTTGGCGCTGCGAGCGAAATCCGCGATCTTCAGTCGCGGATGCGGGGGCTTCGGCGCCCTTAAACAGTACCCTCCAGGCGCCTTCGTACCTCGTGTCGAAGAGCCCGCTCAGCGCCTGGTGCTGTTCCGGATTGAACTCCCACAGATTGAATACCCGCTCTTGGCATGGGAGAATCCGGCGGACGAGCATGACTTGGACCATGTTAGCCAGCCTGAGCTTCTTCACCAGCTTCTGGATACAGGCTTGGAGTCCCGTCAGCTCCTCCGAACTACCCCACAGCAAGTCCTTCTCTTTCCAGGAGGTGAGCTGCATGGGGATACCAGATCTGAACTTGGGGGCCGCCGCCCATGTAGGGTCGCGCGGCTCGGTGATATAGAACCACCCCGATTGCCACCCCTTGACGGATTCCATGAAGGCCCCTTCAAACCAAAGGACGTTGGACATCTTGCCCAACATGGCGCCTCTGCACTCCGCTTGAGTGCCCTTCACTACCTTCGGCTTGACATTGAAGGTCTTGAGCCACAAGCCGAAGTGGGGCTGGATGCAGAGGAAGGCCTCGCACACGATGATAAACGCCGAGATGTTGAGGATGAAGTTCGGCGCCAGATCATGGAAATCCAGGCTGTAGTAGAACATGAGCCCCCGGACAAAGTGGTGAAGTGGAAAGCCCAGTCTGCGGAGGAAGTGGGGAAGAAAAACGACCCTCTCATGGGGCCTGGGGGTGGGGATGAGCTGCCCCTCGTCGGGCAGCCGGTGCGCGGTGTCGCCGGATAGGTAGCCGGCGCTGCGCAGTGTTTCGATGTGCTCCTCCGTAACGGAGGAGGTCATCCACTTGCCTCCTGCTCCGGACATAACTGGGGAAGGTTGAGACGAGATGTGCAGGCTTGGGCGCTGGAGCTCGAGTGCACGGAGATGGATAAGCAAAGGAGGAAGAAGGCGTACGTGAAAAGGTGAATCCTTATCCCTTATATGGGTGGGCGAAGTCTACGCGTCCCCCACCGGCCTGGTAAAACTCGCTTATCCCCCAAGCGTGACCATCAATGGCGCGGTTGGGTTACCCACGTCCGTATTGATGAGAATCCCGAATTAAGGGGGAACACGATCTCTGCTTCGACAAGACGTGCCAAGGAAACCGCTTCGCTAAATGCGCTGAGGTGGTAGAGTAAAAAACGATTCAAGTAAAGGCTTGGTAGAGGCGTGACGTCATGCCGCAAAAAACGTCAGGAGATTGAACTTCTGTATATATTATTCTCTCTACGGTGGAATGTGGAATTTATTTTGCAGAGCCGGACACTATCCTAGTGTTCACAATCTTCTATCATTCAAAGGAGGAACCCTCCTTGCAATGCCAAGCAATATACGCGCCGGACTTATCGTCATTGAAGCCTGGTTCAGGGGCTACTCAGGGAGTCCTGGATTAGGGGGTGTCCGGATTGCCGGACTACCATCATCAGCCGAACTATCATCGGCCGGACTATCATCATCGACCGGACTCCAAGACTATGAAGATACAAGATTGAAGACTTCGTCCCGTGTCCGGATGGGACTTTCCATGGCGTGGAAGGTAAGCTTGGCGATACGGATACGTAGATCTCCTACCATTGTAACCGACTCTATGTAGCCCTAGCCCTCTCCGGTGTCTATATAAACCGGATGGCTCTAGTCCGTAGGACACAACAACAACAACAACCATTACAATCATACCATAGGCTAGCTTCTAGGGTTTAGCCTCCTTGATCTCGTGGTAGATCCACTCTTGTAAACATCCACAATATCAATATCAATCAAGCAGGACGTAGGGTTTTACCTCCATCAAGAGGGCCCGAACCTGGGTAAAACATCGTGTCCCTTGTCTGTTACCATCCGCCTAGACGCACAGTTCGGGACCCCCTACCCGAGATCCGCTGGTTTTGACACCGACAGGGTCCCTTTGTCATTGATAAAGTTCTCACCAAAGGAGCGTACCTCCTGCGTGATGCATCAGATAATCCACTCGAGCCGAACCCATGGAATGCGGCCAGACTCCGAAGATTCTACGCCTAGCGCCGAACTCTGTGTTCGTGTCCTTCCCTGTGCCTTTTTTTAAGTTATATTTTCTCTCTTTCTTTCTTTCTTTCTTTTTATGGCCCTAAAAGCTTTAAGTGTGACTAGACTACACACTCTTGACACGCTATGCGTGCTCACTCTACCTGGGGGCTTCTTATACAGAAGCTTAATATATTTACCTTCAGGGCATCATGCCCACTGCATATGTGTTGCTTTTCCATATGTACCTTTTCTTCACCATTATATGCATCAATATGACTTAAGTTTTGGCCAATCTGGGTTGCCTGGCTCCTGTGTTAATGCCTACGTTCCCGTTAGTTCAGCTAGGTCATAAGGGGAGCACCTCTGTGATTGTTACTGTCGGGTACACCGGACGTGTACCTTAGACTGGGTGAAGCCGAAAGCTAGCGTTCTTAAGGGAATATTCGGTCGGTGAACTAAAGATGTTTCTTACCTACTACAATACAAACCCCCAGATGTTTTATATACTGCGTCTTTGTTCGTAGTTCGGACATGCACATTAATGCATGTGTACCCAAGGAAAGGAACCCTTAACGGAACTATTCTCCCTGGAAGATGTTTCTTACTATCCATGTAATATAACATAGCTAGTTGGGTACTTGTCTGTTCAAGCAATTATGACCCCTACGCCTAGTTTCCACGCGCACCTCGGTTTACATAACTAAGCGGATATTCGGAAACTCTGTGGACTGTTGGGTCCGGACGTTGAAGCGAAAAGGTCCACCATGAAAAATGATTTACAATCCGGCTAGGGACAAAATACATCAATTGAAGTACATAGTCACTTAGACCCACATACTTCTTCCTCTATACCATCCAATAGGCTATCTAGCCTACAATCGTGTTGGGAATACTTTGCAGCTAATCCTACCTGGTCATATACCAGACTAACGGGAATCTCTTTCCCATCTGACCCTACAAGTCCGACCAGGGCCATGTGATTCGGATCGAGCTTGGTGTACCATGTTTTCACCATGGCCCAACCTTCCCTTGCACCTTGTCGACAGGCAGATATCTCCATAAACGGAAGCACCGCCGCACTCCCTTGAGCAGCTCTACAAGCTCCCCCATGCTTCCTGGCAGGGAGGCGAATGGCCACAAGGCCTGGGCAATACCCTGCATCACCTGCCAAACTTGTTCGTGCAGTTGTGAAAGCTCTTGTAGAAGATCGCCTGCGGATCTGGGCATCTCCTCTTCGGGATGACCAGTCAGTATACCTACAGACATAACTTTTTAGCCCGTTTCTTTGCCGAACTGTATAAAGGTTCGTTTGAGCACATACTAAAAATGCCGCGTTGAAGCCTCTTTTTCTCCTTCACCTAGTCAGCAAGCTGGGCCTGGACATCTTTCAATTCCACGCCCAGCGGGGTATTGGCATCCTGGAGATCGTTTTTCTCTCGCCTGACCCATGTAAGTACACACTCGCCGGCCTCTAATTGTCGTTGCTCGTTGCTCATCCTCTTGTAGGATCTCCGGATTCACTCTGGGATCACCTGCAAAATCTATTGTTAGGTCTGCAAACCTGCTGAATACTAAATGGTACACGTATTCACGTTTTTTATCGATCAAGAATAATATTACTAGATGAGGCCTTCTTGGATCCCTCCATTTCGGCAGTTGCAGCCCTTAGCTAGGCTTTGCACTCCTCTAGCTCTTGAGACAACTGGGTGTTCTTCTCTGTAAGAACCTATTCATACAATGATCCATAAATCCGTTGTGCCAACTGTTTCAAGTCTCAGGGGCTACTGATATACATAATCATCAGATTTTCCTTACCCGTATATCTTTTAAATACTAGTCTGTGGCTCTAGCAAGCCCATATTGAGCAGCTCGGATGTACGCGTCTCCCGAGTTGAAGGCATTGAATGCCTCTTCGGAGAAGTTAGGGTCGCGGAGTGTGGCCCGCTGACGCCGATGATTCATAGTGCTCTCTACCTCGGAATTTGTAGCGGATATTCTATCTGCATCCTCTGTAGGAGGATCGTCCAGTGTTGTCCCCACGTTAGCCTCCACCCTTGAGGACGGTTCTAGAGTCCGGCTGGTAGAGGCGTGGCCGGTAGGATCTCCGGACACAGTCCGGCGAATACTCTTTCTGCCAGGACACAGTGGACATTGTAATATTTTAAAGATGATAATCACGAAGCAGGCTTTAAATCATACCTCTTCGATGGGGTCTCGGTCCTGACCGCTTTCCTTTTAAGCCTACCCGGCTTGGGCGCCCCTTGTTGGTGAGTCACCACGGGTTCGGCACGGCGCCCCGATGGCCTACCTATAAAGTGCAATACATGTGTAGTGGGTAAGGCGTAAAGAGGGGATCCTTTTCGGAAGTTAGGACTCCTGTTTTACTTACATATGATGCAGGGAGCAGGCCGGGATAGTCGGCAATAATGGCCACCAAGGACCGTCATAGCTTGCCTGATAAAACATCATGTCGACGAGCTCCACAAATATGTCTGAATCTTCTTCGAGTCCGGAATCGAGGGCCCGGTCGGGGTCCTTTGGCTGTGGAGGCGGGTTGTGGACCTCCCTCACAGCTTTTCGCAGTTCCTGTTATGGACTAGCAAGGTAAATATTTGCAATGAAAGACTGCAGGAATGAATAGAGTTGAGTAAAAGATAGCAACTCACCCAGCTAGGGGGGTTGTACATGGAAAATCCATCCCGTGTCTTAATACAGATGAACTCCTCTTCTACTCCTTTATACAAATCGGACAATATTCTCGCCAGAGCGGTGGCGGAGTCCGTACCTTTCCGACCGCAGCGGGTGGCATCGTCTTCTCCATTGAAGTGCCCCATGGGATGCCCCTGATACTGGAGTGGCTGCACCCCCCGCATTATGCATATTGACATAACCTCGATTATTGTCAATCCAGATTTGGCAAGCGTCTTTATCCTGCCCATCAGTTGGAGGACCTCTCTGCTATCTTCCTCCTTGGGGCTCCAGGGACGCCAGCTTTGGCGCTTCTTCAATGGGGCATTTATGAACTCGGGAAGACCCATCCAGATAGGGTCAGGAAGGGAGACGTCCTCTATGTAAAACCACTCGGAAGGCCAATCTTCGGATGTCTTCTTCGGAGTGCCGGACATGTATACGGTTCTGGCGATGCGCCATATTTTGGCTCCGCCCACTTGGTATATTGATCCCTCGTGATTGCGAGGGACGAGGCAGAACAACCTCTTCCATAGCTTGAAATGAGCTTCGCAGCCCAGAAATAGCTCACAAAGGGCGACATAACCTGCGATGTGGAGGATGGGGGCAGGGGTGAAGTTGTGCAGCTAGAGGCCATAATACTCCAGGAGCCTGCGGAGGAATGGATGGAGTGGAAATCTGATGCCCCTCAGCAAGTAAGGGGCAAGGCACACTCACTCCCCCGGATGGGTTGGGGAAACTCTCTGCTTGCTCCCCGCCATCATAAGAGGCTAATCCGGCTCGGACGGTGACAAGATATGCAGGTAGGAGAAACCCCTGGGTCTGCAACTCCACTAATTGACCGTGGGATACGGTGCGCTTCTCCCAATCACTTGGCTTAGCGCTATGGGAGCGAGAGGAGGAGCTGCGGCGGCCGGCCATGATGGGATTTTTTTTGAGCGCGCTCTGATGAATCCTCGCTTGGGGAACATGGTGTGATTTGGATCTGAGGATCCCCGTCTCTTTAATAGACGATTTATTTACATGGTCAGGGTGGCAAGTGTAAAAATGCCCCGACTTCTCTCATTCGCTCGACGCATGGAGACTGACATTATTAAGGTGCAGAAGCCCATGAGTGCAACATTAAATGGGAAGCCGGACACTGCTCGTTACAACAGGTACTCTGGAGAATTTGGAGAAGAACCCGCCTTGCAATGTCGAAGACAATCTGCGCGCCGGACTCATCATTATTGAAGCCTGGTTCAGGGGCTACTGAGGGATTCTAGGATTAGGGGGTCCTCGGACAGCCGGACTATATACTTGTGACAGACTGTTGGACTATGAAGATACAAGATTGAAGACTTCGTCCCGTGTCCGGGCGGGACTCTCTTTTGCATGGAAGGCAAGCTTGGCAATTCGGATATGTAGATTCCCTTCTCTGTAACCGACTCTATGTAACCCTATCACCCTCCGGTGTCTATATAAACCGGAGGGTTTAGTCCGTAGGACGATAACAATCATAATCATAGGCTAGCTTCTAGGGTTAGCCTCTATGATCTCATGGTAGATCAACTCTTGTAATACTCATATCATCAAGATCGATCAAGTAGGAAGTAGGGTATTACCTCCATAGAGAGGGCCCGAACCTGGGTAAACATTGTGTCCCCCCGCCTCATGTTACCATTAGCCTTAGACGCACAGTTCGGGACCCCCTACCCGAGATCCGCCGGTTTTGATACCGACACCGAGCCTACTAATCTTCCGGGGGTGGCTGTCTTCTTTATCTGTGCTCGAACAAGGAGGCCTTCGCGGGGCAGATGCCTCTGTTCGATGAGTGGGGGATGCTTCCCGAGGGGAATGAGGGGCCCCGTGAGAATCCCGTCTCCCTGGCTCCTCTCCTGATCGACCCTGTCGTGTGCGCCCCGAGGGTGGAGGCAAGAGGGCGCGCACCTCCGTCAGTTGTCAAGAGCTCCTCCGGAGGCTCAGCCTTGTTAGAGACTCAGGAGCCTCAGGCTTCTGGGGTTTCAGAGGGGGCTGCTGCAGAGCCTGCGCGACGCCGGGCTCCGGAGGCTGGAGCCTCTGGCGCCCGGGATGGTGACTCCAGAGCGGCCGCTGGCGATGAGGAGCCCACCAATGGCTCCGGAGTCGTGAGCTAGGAAATCTCGCCGGGTGCCCCTGCCCTTGGGACCCCCGTTCCAGGTATCATGCTGGGCGCTCCCCCTCCTGAGGATCGCCTGTCGGGACCGGGTTGGCGGCGCCTCTGCCTCGAGTCGCTCCAGAAGAGGAAGAGGTCCCCGTGCCGCGACGATGGCACCCGTCGGCCGCTGAAGCCGAGGAGATACGTGGTCGTCAATGAGTAAATATCATCGCTCTCGATCCCCAAATGCGCCGTGTTTTCTCATAGGTGAGGTTTTTCCAAGATCTCCATGAAGACGAAACCTCGGGAGGCGGGTATCCCCAAGGATTTCGGCTCGGCGCACGCGCGCAGCCCCCAGCGCCTCGAGCCTGCGCAGGGTGCGAGCCCAACTCCATCCAACACGACACCGCGAGGATGCCCCAGAGTCGGGCCCCATGTTTACTCCCCCCGCGACTCTGCCCTTGAGGCGAAGGACGCGCCGGTGATCCTCCCTCTTGTCATCGCCGGCAGGGGGTGTCCTCTAGGCAGCCTTCGTCTTCAAGCTATGGAGCTACGCCAGCCAGCCCCCGCACCTCCCGAGCGACTTCCAGAGCCGGTGAAGATCTTGGCGATGAGCTCGCATTTGCTCGTGGGCGTAGCGTGGTGCGCTTCGGGTTCTTTGGTGAGGCGATGCGTGCGATGGTCCATCTTGGCGGGGAGCTTGCCAACATCGACACCAGGCTCGAGGCAGAGAACCACCGCCTGGAGGATGAGTGGCAGCGACTGAAGGTGGCCATATCCCTTTGGAAGCTTCAGCGTGACGAGGCTGAAGTGCGCGTGGGGGTCTCGCTCGCAGCTTCTCGTGAAGCTTGTGCCCGCGCCATGGAAGAGGCCGAGATAGCCAACTGCCGCCGTGAGGCGGCTAAGGAGCAGGAGCGAGATCTCCTGGCTTCAAATGCGGCCCTGCTGCGCGAAGTCGAGGAACACCGTACCATGCTGGCCTTCTCTCTAGGTGAGGTGGCCCTTGCCGAGGCGGAGCTCCTGAGGCGCCATGAGGACTCGACGTTGGAGGTCGTGGAACATAGCTTGGCGCTGGAGAGGCTAGAGGTGAGGGAGCGTCAGGCCACCGTTGCTGAGGACGTCGTCGCTGCCCGAGAAGCTCAGGTCCAAGTGGAGGTGGAGAAGAGGGTGGCAAAGGCACGTGCCGAGCTGGACGGAAGGCATCGCCTGGACTTGGAGATGCTTAAGGCTGAGTTTGAGGGACGGACCTCCGTCTCAGGACTGAGCTGCAGTCTGTGGAGCAGCGTGAGAGCGCTGCTCGAGAAGCCCTGATTTCTTCTGAATCTGCCTTGGCCTCTGTCCGAGCCGAGCTGTCTTCTCTTCAGAAGCAGATCAAGGACACTGTGTCCCTGGCAGAGAGGACTGTGGGCGAAGCGAATCGCCGCCTGACGCTGCAGCGCGAGCATGCCTCAATGCTTCAGGGCCTCAGACTCAGAGCAAATTCCGCCTTGGGCACCATTTGCGACGAGAGCGCTCCTCATCCACACAAGAACGACTACGCCAGCCACCTGAACTTCTTCACCAACATCGTGACCCGCCTAGAGGACCGGGCTGCAAGGTCTCGTGAGCTTGTAGAGGAGAGGAGACGTGGTCTTCTGGGGCACGTGTTCTCGCGTGTCTTCAGCCTCCTCCTCAACCGCGATCTCCACTTCGACTTCAATGATGTTTTGGTCCCCGTGCCCCCAGTTGTCCATGACAACCTGGTCGGATGGGTAGATGACAACGTGGACGCCTTGGTAGCAGAGTTCGCCTCGGAAGACGACATGGTCGTGATCATGGCCGGAGAAGTTGGCGCGGATGGTGATGACGAGGAGGATGGCAGCCTCGATGCAAGCAACGCAGATGGAGGTGATGAAGAAGGGGCGTCCAGCTAGGCCCGTGTTTCTTTTGCTTCGACCTGTATGAAAACTCGAGCGCATCCTTGTGAGAGCATTTTTGAAAAGGGGGTGCCCCTTATGATGTATGAGATTGCTAAATGCTCTTAAAGTAGCACCCGGAGAGGGGCCCCGCAGGGCTGCGGGCCGCTGAACGGGATAGTTGTTTTTGACTTATCTTGTGTTTCATGGGTCCTGAGTGAGGCCTGGTGCCGCGGCAGCACCCCTTCTCCTGAGGCGAGCCTGTTGCTGGCTCGCGGGGCCCTGTGCCTCTCGAGGGGCATGCTGGCCTGCCGTGGAGTGCCTCGTGAGGAGCCAACTGCCAGACTGTGGCAAGGTGGGCGCGCGGAGCGGCCGCACCTTTGAGCCCCCAAGGGGAGCAATCGGCACCAGCGCGTACACCGTACCCAACCCCGCTCGCGAGGTGCTAGAGGGAAGGGTAGCGGTCACAAGCTCCATGAAAAGAACACAAGAACTGAAGGCAAGAGAGCAACACGAACGAGAAAAGAAAACTCCCACCATTTTATAAATGCACATAAAACGAAGTGCTTCAAAAAGTCGGCAAGCGAGTACAAAAAGGGAGGCAAAAAGCAGGCGGCCGCGTCTGGCACCTAACTGGTCTTCAGTCTTCTCACCAGCACGGAGCTAAGTGCTTCCACTGGCTGGGCATAGTCATTGGGGACACTGTCGACGGCCAGCGGAGCATGGTGCTTCCACTTGGACGTGGGTGGGAGCCCCCGTGAGGCCCCAGGGCGGCACTCAGGAAACTCCGGGACGTGTACAGCCCCACTCATTATTATGTGAGAGTGTCACGAGCGGAGACCTTCATAGGCCGGAGCCTTGCTTCATGTCTCCCGACGAGGACCCCGCCGTGCGCCACCCCTGACCACCATTGGGGAGACCGAAAACCAAGACAAGACCAAGGGGCCAAGGGGACGCTGATAACGTCCTCAGTGACCGTAGGCACCCTGCCGAGGGAAGGGCTCGCTGGCGCCTTCCCCAGCAGGGAACCTACCTCCAGGATGGATCCTCCTCCACGCAGTGCGAGGAGGGCCCCGCCACTGGGCTTCCCCCGCGCTGCTCCCAACATCCTTCGCGCTCCTGAGGAGGGTCCACCGTCCTGAGGGTACTGGTGGTCGCCGCGTCCTCGTTTACCTGCGATCCATGGTTAGTATAAGCATGCCCCTGCAATGTTAACTGTACCCAGAGGCTGCCGCTGTTGGGGACGTCGGCAGGGCTTGGTGGTGGTTCAAAGGAGAGCTTGGCCTTGTGTATGTCCAGTGCCCAGCCTGGCGTGGGGGATCGGCTCGGCCCCTCTCCTGGAGCATGCCTTGGATCCATCGCGACGGGAACGTAGGCTTCTGGGCTGTTCGCACCGGGGGCACCGCCTGGCCGCCTAATGCTCCCGCTCCCTTCTGACATCCTTTGGTCCTATTGGCCAGGGGCCGGCACACCAGCACGGACCCTGGTGATGTCGTCTGAAGCAGCCCCGCACCGTAGGGGCATGTTTGGGGCGGTGCGGGCTGCTCCACGAGGCTGGTCGGCATCGAGAGGCTCTCCATAGCCCCTGGGAGGGGGCGCGCGGTTGTGTCGGGGATGAGCGCGCGCCCCCACCATCGCGTGCGACGTGGGGAGGGTGCAGAACGGCGCCGCCCCCCTGCAAGCCACATCCAGCAGCTCAGCGACCCGTTCCAGCAAGGCGTCGCGACTGCTCTCAAGCAGCTTGCACCGCAGGAGCTCACGGGCCACGATGATTGCCGCCCGTGTGTTCGCATGTTCCCTGCGCGAGTGCGGAGCAGTTGCTGCAGCATAGTTCGCAGATCGTGTGGCTGCGTGGCTGCGGTGCGGCGCCAGAGGAGAATGCTAAGCCGTGCGCCCCCCTCCGTCGGTCGCCCCCTGTCGGAACGCGGGCCGCAAGCAGGGCAGAGTGGAGGTCTTCTTCGCCGGTGGGTGCTGCCGAGGAGGTCTAGACAACCCAGTGCTCGACGTGGGCTCTCGGGGCGTCGGCCATGGCATCGGCGGAGCGGAGAAAGATTGGTCGATGGAAGAGGATATCCAATGCACCCCTATGTGGCCCGCAAATGTCGGATTTCGGGATCCGGCAACCCTTGAGAGGTTTGAACTCTGGGGTGCGTGCGGAGATCTTAACCTGTCCAGCCTGCCTACTCGAGATCCTCCATAGCCTAGTGCATAGAACTCATAGAGACAGAAAGACACAGAGATTTATAATGGTTCGGGCCACCGTTGTGGTGTAATACCCTAATCCAGTGTGGTGTGGTGGATTGCCTCGAGGGGCTATGGATGAACTAGTACAAGGATGAACAAGCCTCAAGAGGTGAGGTGTTCTTGAGCTGGTGTGTTGCTCGGGGTGGAATCTATCTCACTCTATGGTGGTGGCTAAGTCCTATATATAGAGGCCTCAGTCCTCTTCCCAAGTATGAGCAGGAAGGGATTCCACAACGGCGGGATTTGAAAGGGGACAAGTAGTACAGTCTATCCTGACAAAAGTATTCTTCGCCTGCGAAAAGCCTCTGGTCATGACATTGCGGTGGGCTCGGTGATGACCTCCGTCCTACTGTCTTGGTGGTCTTGGTCTTGTTGCACCAGAATGGAAACCTTTGGTTGATTCCTCGGGACTCCGCGCCTGTGGCTTGCATCCCTAGTATCGAAGAGGAAACCTGCGCTTTGCACCCGCCTGCTCTTGGTCGTCATGGCTCACGTCAGCTGAGCCTCATGAGGTAGCTGCATAGACCTCTCCGCCCCTCAGGAGCCCTCTTGAGGAGGCCAAGTTCTTCATGGGTCTTGGCGTCGTCCGCCTCACGAGGCTTGGCCCCTCGCGAGGGTCTTGCTGTGTTGGTGTTGCAGCTGGGTCGTACCAGGCCGTCGATGGAGCCACGTGGTGGGCCGTAGGCAGGCAGGACTGGATACCCCCAAGTCCAGGACGCCGACATGTCTCTCCTGGATGCTGCTTGATGCGTCGCGAGTGCCCTGGAAGTTGGCGATGAAGCGCTCCCGCATCTCATCCCAGGAGGAGATCGATTGTCAGGGGGATGACCCCTGGGTAGGACCAAGACGGCGAACGACGCTTCAAAAACAACGGGGCCAGCAACGCCCCTCAATCCGGCTCGCACTTGGCCGGGTTGCTCAACCCGGCCAAGTTCCTCAACCCGGTCGAACTCACCATCCTGGCCGCCCAGCTGGCTCCCTGTCCGGCTTCTCCAGCCAGCCTGTTACGCGAAGTCAACTACTGCGTCCTATCTGACGTGACACAGACAAGACGGCCATACCACGACCACTATTGCTGATAAAGCAAACGTTGTTCACTCGTCACGCACGTCATCGTCTACAGTGTACTTTGTCCACCGGATATTGATTTATAAAATGCCACAGAGACAAAACTTAGCCTAACATGCATGCTTGGGATGTCAGCTATCCACTTTAATTTACATCCCACGCCACATGCACACACCCATACCCACACTCATATATAAGTCAACATCCATCCATCCATCCTGCACACACTCTCACGCATGCATCCATCCATGCTCATTTGGCCTCAAAGGCCACACGCTCTCACGGGCATACATGCCCAAAACACTCATTCGGCCACTAGAGCTCACTTCGGCCACACACACATACATGAGGCTAGTAGGATATAACATTCATCCGGATACAGCTCAAGGAGCGCTCCGTACTGCAACATATATTCCACATATATTCAGATATGCAGGAGTAGAAATATTATCTCTCCGGAGAGCTCCGAACCTGGGTAAACCACCCTGTGCTATTTGCCTAATCCCATCCACGGATCTCGAATGCAGCCTTTTGCCCTCACCTCAAGCCACCCCGTGGCATCTGTCGTCTCGCGAACACGCCCACGAGATTGTTAGAAATAGAGTTGTAAACGTTCTGGACATGTAATCTCAACTTCCTCTATCTCTATCCTCTCCTGTATCCTTCTATCTCTCCTTTAAGTTGTAACCACCGAATCCAAGAGATCGAGAGACATCTTGTAAACCACGGCAGAGGTTGTTTCTGCCCACAATCAATATATACGACGCGGCTCCTCCAAGGAGGAGTAGGAACGCTTCCACCAATTCTTTCATGGTATACAGAGCCAACCTCTTCCAATCGATCTAGCGTCCACAGAGAAAACCAATCTACCTCGCCATGTCTTCCTCTTCTCCTGTCGCCCTTAACCTTGGAGCGCCACCCACCGAGAAGCTAGCAAGGAGAAACTTTCTCCTCTGGAAGGCCCAGGTCATGCCGGCCCTGCGAGGAGCGCAGGTCACCGGACTCCTGGATGGCACCGATGCAGCGCCCCCGAAGATGGTGGAGCAGCAGCAGTCGGACAAGAGCACATCCATGGTGCCCAACCCGGACTACGGACCATGGCTGTCAAAGGACCAGCAAGTCCTCAGCTACCTGCTCAATTCCCTCTCCATGGAGATACTAGCACAAGTCGTCGGTAAGGAGAATACCTTCGATTTATGGACTGCACTTACGACTCTCTTCGCCTCGCAGTCTCAGTCTCGGATCACGAATCTGAGGATTGCCATCTCCAACACAAACAAGGGAACCATGCCAAGCACCCTGTTCATGGCAAAGATGAAAAGTTTAGGAGATGAACTAGCTGCTGCTGGTCGGCCCGTCTCTGATCCGGAGATGGTCGGCTACATCCTAGCTGGTCTCGACCGTGACTACGATCCAGTGGTTGCAGCGGTCGGCGCCATCAAGAACACAATCTCTGTTGATGATTTGTTTGCGCAGATTGCTGCTTTTGATCAGAGAATGGAGATGCTAGGAGATGCTCCCGCTGGCGGCTACCACGGATCTGCCAACACCGTCTACAGAGGGCGCAGTCAGAATCGGGGCAAGGGCCCCCGTGGTCGCGGCACCAGAGGGCGTGGGCGTGGGCGTGGGGATCGCTCATCCTCGTCTCCAGCCCGTGGTGGTGGCGGCGGCGGCTACCACCAGCGCTCACATCCACGACAGCAACAGCAGCAGGAGGATCGTGACTTTCCAGAATGTCAGATCTGCTACAAGCACCATGCCGGCGGCGCTAGGGCGTGCTGGCATCGTTACGATGACGACCACCAAGAAGAAAAAAGGGCAAACATGGTCACCACCAACTCTTATGGTATTGATACTAATTGGTATGCAGATTCTGGTGCAACCGAACACATCACGGGGGAGCTCGACAAATTAACGATGAGAGAGAAGTATCATGGTGGCGACCAAGTGCACACGGCAAGCGGTTCTGGTATGGAAATCACTCATATTGGAAATTCAATTGTTAAAACCCCCGTTAAAAATTTACATCTAAACAATGTTCTACATAGTCCTCAAGCATCAAAGAATCTTATCTCAGTTCATCGCTTTGCTCTTGATAACAATGTTCTTATCATATTTTATCCTTACTCTTTTGTTATCAAGGATTTGGCAACGAGGAGAGTCATCCTTAGAGGAAAGTGTGAGGGGGGCCTCTATCCACTTATATCATCGTCATCATCATGGTCGAATAAACAAGCCTGGAGTGTCACCAAGCCAACTTCAGCAAAGTGGCACAGTCGCTTGGGTCATCCATCCTCAGTCATCGTTCAGCATGTCCTTAGCAAAAATAAACTTCCCTATGAGTCTAGTGTTGAGTCAGTTTGTGATTCGTGTCAACAAGCTAAAAGTCATCAATTGCCATACCCTATTTCTACCAGTGTATCCACAGCTCCATTACAACTTATTTTTTCAGATGTGTGGGGGCCAGCCCCCACATCAGTTGGTAGATTCTCATATTATGTAAGCTTCATTGATGACTATAGCAAATTTACCTGGATTTATTTGTTAAAGAAACGATCTGATGTTTTTCAAGTCTTTAGCAATTTCCAGAATCTTGTTGAACGACAATTGAACTCCAAAATTCTTGCCATGCAAACTGACTGGGGTGGTGAATATGAGAAACTTAATTCCTTCTTTCAAAAAATTGGAATATCACACCATGTCTCTTGCCCCCATGCTCACCAGCAAAACGGTTCAGCTGAACGTAAACACCGTCACATTGTTGAAGTAGGACTAGCATTGCTAGCCAATGCTTCTATGCCTCTAAAATTCTGGGATGAAGCCTTTCTCACAGCTACATATCTCATCAATATTCGTCCTAGTAAAGTCATAAAATTTGAGGTGCCCATCACACGCCTTTTTGGTATTACTCCCGATTACACATCCCTTCGCATCTTTGGTTGTGCATGCTGGCCAAACCTCAGACCATATAACACACGCAAACTTGCGTTTCGTTCAAAACAATGTGTCTTCTTAGGTTACAGTCCTATGCACAAGGGAGTAAAATGCCTTGACGTCTCCACAGGCAGAGTCTATATCTCTAGAGATGTTGTGTTTGATGAATCCGTTTTTCCTTTCAAATCTCTCCATCCAAATGCCGGTGCCCTTCTTCGCAAGGAAATACTCCTTCTTACACATAACCTCCAGAGTTTTGATCACGGGGGAGACAACAATTGTGATAACCAATATGACAGTAACCATGCTAGTTCTAGTCTTTCTCTCATGCCTGTGCAGGTCCTTGAAGAAAATGGCGCAGAAAATGGTCAAAATGATCAAAATCTGGCAGGAAATGATGCTATATTGCATGTAGATGGAGAAGAGGGAGCAGGCGCGCCATACGAGGATGATTTGGAGGCGCCTGGCACGCCTGCGCGTCCATCAGCCTTGGATCACGCGCGATCTGCGCTGAATCCCACGCCGAACAGTGGACAGCGGGGCCGGGCGGTGACAACCCAGTCCGGTGCAGCCACGTCATCACGTGGTGGAGCGAGTGCGCGCCTGCGGCCGACAGCCCCTGGACCAGCGGGCGCGTCAGTAATCGGTGCGGGATCGTCTGCGCAGGAAACGAGCATGGACTCCAGCGAAAACAGTGCAAGTCCGGCCACATCAGATGCCACACGATCGTCTGCGTCAGCTCACCTGGAATTGTCTGCCGCAACGCATGCAACGAGCCTGGAAGGCTCTTTTGGATCATCTGCGGCCAGCCGAAATACACAACCTCCTGTGCAGCAGCAACAAGTTGCTCCTTTGAGGGCTACGACTCGGTTGCAGAAAGGTATTAGAAATCCAAAAATAAGGACTGATGGTACTATACCATATGGCATGTTGTGTATTTCAGGTGAACCAACAAAATTGGATGATGCATTTGACGATCCCAAATGGAGAAAAGCAATGGATGAAGAATATGTTGCACTTATGAAGAACAAAACATGGCATTTGGTGCCAAATCAGAAAGGTAAAAACATCATTGATTGCAAATGGGTTTATAGAATCAAAAAGAAGGCAGATGGCTCCATTGACAGGTACAAGGCACGTTTAGTTGCAAAAGGTTTCAAGCAACGCTATGGTATTGATTATGAGGATACTTTTAGCCCTGTTGTAAAAGCTGCAACTATACGACTTGTTCTGGCTATTGCTATATCCAGAGGATGGAGTCTGAGACAGCTAGACGTACAGAACGCGTTCTTGCATGGTGTTCTGGAAGAGGTCTATATGAAGCAACCACCTGGGTATGAAAATAAACAAAAACCTTACCATGTGTGCAAACTTGACAAGGCACTTTATGGTCTGAAGCAAGCGCCTCGAGCATGGTACTCCAGGTTGAGTTCAAAGTTAAAGCATCTTGGTTTCATTGCATCTAAAGCTGACACCTCTCTCTTTATTTACAACAAGGCAAACACCGTCATTTTCGTGCTCATATATGTTGACGATATCATAGTTGCAAGTTCCTCACAAAGTGCTACTAATGCTCTTTTGCATGATCTAAGTTCAGAGTTTGCCTTGAAGGACCTTGGTGATTTGCATTTTTTCTTAGGCATTGAAGTCAAGAAGATTCAAGATGGAGTAGTGTTGAATCAAGAAAAATATGTCACCGAACTTCTGACTCGCATGGGAATGAAGGATTGCAAGCCTTCACCCACACCACTATCTTCTTCGGAGCAACTCTCAGCACATGAAGGGGAGCCTCTTAAGGAAGAAGAAAGCACAAGGTATAGGAGCACTGTTGGAGCACTACAGTACTTAACCTTGACACGGCCAGATATTTCTTTTGCTGTCAATAAAGTGTGTCAGTATTTGCATGCTCCTACATCCATTCATTGGACAGCTGTGAAGAGAATTATACGATATGTTAAGCACACTGCAGGCTTGGGACTTCAGTTCAGACGCTCTAACTCTACACTTGTCAGTGCTTTCTCTGATGTTGATTGGGCAGGTTGTAGTGATGACAGAAAATCAACTGGAGGATTTGCAGTTTTCTTTGGCTCTAATCTTATCTCGTGGAGTGCCAGAAAACAAGCAACAGTATCAAGATCAAGTACAGAAGCTGAATATAAGTCTCTAGCAAATGCTACTGCTGAAATTATTTGGTTGGAGTCATTGCTTGCAGAATTGGGAATAAAGCAACAGCGCATCTCATGTCTATGGTGTGATAACTTGGGTGCTACCTATCTATCAGCTAACCCTGTGTTCCATGCTAGAACAAAGCACATTGAAATAGACTTTCACTTTGTGCGAGAAAGAGTTGCAGAGAAGAAGTTAGAGATACGATTCATTCCTTCGAAAGATCAAGTTGCAGATGGGTTCACCAAAGCCTTGCCAGTCAAGTCATTTGAAGAGTTCAAGAACAATCTTAATATAGGATAGTTGAGATTAAAGGAGGGTGTTAGAAATAGAGTTGTAAACATTCTGGACATGTAATCTCAACTTCCTCTATCTCTATCCTCTCCCGTATCCTTCTATCTCTCCTTTAAGTTGTAACCACCGAATCCAAGAGATCGAGAGACATCTTGTAAACCACGGCAGAGGTTGTTTCTGCCCACAATCAATATATACGACGCGGCTCCTCCAAGGAGGAGTAGGAACGCTTCCACCAATTCTTTCAGAGATAACCACGACAGTTGGCGCCCACCATGGGGCCTGCTGATGCTGGAATCGTGGTCCGGGCGTGACCATTTTTTTCATCATCATCACGGCGTCGCCGTTGTCTCTCCGGTAGCGCTCGATGCCCGACATCGACACGTCCCTGGTGCGACCGCGCGGGGCGGCACGTCCTCGCAGTCGGCCTCGCCCTCTTCATCATCACCGCCACGACGTCGCCGCCGTCTCTCCGGCGTCGGGCGGGGGCTCGACATCAACACAACCCCGGCGCGACCGTGGGGGGCGGCGCGTCGTCGTCGTCCGCCTTCGGTCTGCGTGCTCGCAGCTCCGACCCTTCCTCCGTCGTCTCTCCGTCCGTGCACCCATCCGCGTGCTCGTCTCCGCACCGTGGCATCACCTATGCACTTCCCAGATGCAACCCAAACAATGCCCATACACCTCCTGTACAAGATGTGAGATGACCATATGCCAGATACAACCCAGATAATCCCCATACCATAGTCAGACTATAGCCATATAGCGCTGATACACTTCCCAGACAATGGATATACACTAGCACACCTCTGCTCGTCCTCCTGTCGCCATCAGGGGAGGCGCTGGTACGTGCGGCCGCGTTGCTCGTGCCCGGCCGGACCTCTACGAGCTCCTCGAACGCCTCCCTACTCCGTCCTCTGCCGCTCCCCCGTCCGCACCGTGCCGCCTGGCCGTTTTCTGCTGCTGATTTGTGCACGGGTCACCGTTTTCTGCTGCTGCTTCGGGCTACTCAGGCTCCCTGCTACCGGTCTGAAGCCGCATTCGCCTCCGCTTTGCCTCGCCCTCGGCGTCTGCACGCCGCCCGGCCTCCGTGCTTGCTCCGCTACAACGCTTGCGCAGCCGCACTCTCACGTCGTTGCGTGTCGCCGCACCGCCCGGCCGGTTCGCCATCGCCGCGCCTGGCCGGCTCCCGCACGCTCGCTGTGCTACCGGCTCCCCTTTGCCTTGAAGCCGGCTAGAGGCAGCCGCCGGCCCCGCCCGTGCATGGCGACTCCGCCCCGCCTGCCGGTTTGCTCCTCCCACACCTGCACCCCTGCACGCGCGTCCTCTGCATCACCCGGTGCTCGTCCCACCCGCTTGGGGCCTCGGCGCGCTCGTCGCCCTCTCGGCTCCGCCCCACGCCCGGCCCTCGTGCTGGCTGCGTGTGCTTGCCAGCCTCGCGCCTCACTGGCTTTGGGGCCCCCGACGGGTCGTCGCCGTTCGCGGCGGGTCCCCCGCACCGGCCGGCTTCGGGACGTCGCTGGGTCGCCTCGCGCCCCGCGGGCCCCGTGCTGCCGCGGCACGTCCTGGCTGCCGGCTCCCCTTCGCCGGCCTCGCCCCAGCCGCACGCCGTGCCCGCGCTTGGACCCGCCTTCGCGCATCGGCCCCGAGTAGGCTCCTTCCGCGCGGCCGGGCCGCCTCGCCGCCTTGTCCGGCGTCCCGCCGCTGCCGGCTTTGCCCCCTTCGCCGTCTGGCCGGGCCGCCCACGCCCACCTGTCCGGCTCCGCGTCGCGCTCACCGGCTCCGCCCACAGGCCTGCGCGGCCTCGTCCTGCCCCGGCCTCTGCGCCACCGGCGCGGCCTCGCCCCCGCTCCGGCCCCTACTTCGTTCGCGCCCCCCGCGACCGGTGTGCCCCGGCGTCCCGACCACCCAAGCATCGCCTCGTCCTCCTCCCGTGCGTCCGTTCGAGGCCCGAGCAAGGGCGCTCGGCCACATCTCCAGCGCCTGAGCTACTCCTGAGTGGCGCCCGAGGCTGTCGACTTGTCCCGCCGCAACAGCAATAGCAGCGCCGGAGTCATCCTGCTCCATTGCGCCGCGCCCGGCCGGCATCCCGCCTCCGCGCGTCCGGCCCATGCCGACTCCGGGTGGCCGGCTTCGCGCGCCCGCCCATGCCGGCCGGCTCCGGGTCGCCACCTCCGTTGTCTTGGCCTCCCGCGCGCTGGTCGCTCCCACTCGCTGGCTCCCCGCAAGCCGGCTGCCCGTCGCCTCTCCTCCGCGCGCCCTGCCCTCGGCAGGGTCGCCCGCTCTCCGCCTCGCCCAGCCGACTTCCCGCACGCCGGCTGGCCGGGTCGCCGCCGCGCCCGCCGGCTCCCGCTCGCCCGCGGTCGGGTCGCCGCCAGCCGGCCCCGCGCGTGCGCAGGCTCCCCCTTTGGCTGGCTGCATCCCGCTCTGGAGAAAAGAATATAGAGAAGAAAAGTCAAGCCAGCGGCTGAAAAAAAAGATGCCAATGGACTAAAAAAGTGCCCAAGCCAGCTGAGAAAAAAAAGTGCTGCCGGATAGAAGAAGAAAATGACTGCGGGCTACGGCGGTTTGGCCTGCTGGCCTGCCCGCCTACTTCGGCACCGGGCCGGCTGGCAAGCCCGCCCGACGATCCCGCTCCGCCGCCTGGCCCGTCGGGCCGGATAGGCTGGACCCCCTTCGAGCACCCGGAGGCTTGAAGGCTACTGCCAGTGGGTGTGTCGGCGTGCTAGAGCCAAGCCGAACCGGCTGTCATCGACAACCTCCGTCTCGTCTACACGAAAATCAATGTGAGCTCCTCACCTGCTTATTTTTGCACCACACGCAAAACCGGATAATCCCGAGCGACACTCGGGAACCACCTCCGTCTTTATTACAGTTGCACTATTGTTTGCCCCGGCGCCAGCTAGTCTCAGCCCGGAGGCTGGCCGCTCGGCCGGATACGTTCATTCCCGCATACGACTTAGTACTGCAGACGGTACCGAAGGCCCACTCTCATCCACCGACCGCCACGCGGATGTCCGACTAAGCGAGAGTAAAAGCCGGAGGTCACCCCACGCGAAAAACATCGAGGAGAAGGCGACTTGGGCAACCCAGTCATTTCCATAATTTGTATCTACTCGGTCGAATCTGCTCCTGTAGTCTGAATACTGTACGCTCCACTCCGCGGCCACTCTTCGTAGCAGCTACACACCGGCTCCCGGCTATCAAGCTAACAAGAGGCAAAGCCAAAGAGCGGAGGGGACATTAAAAAGACTGAAGGGGGCTCAGACGAAACCGAGTCGACACCCTATGCATAAAACTTGCACCGCTAAAAGCAAATATTTGATATATCTGCACAGACTAACCTTGTCTTTTGCACGATCATCGTTGCGGGGAACCCCCTCCTCGCCCAGAGGCTGCAACTGGCGTTTCCGACGCCACTGACCACTTCATCAACAACAAGGCACTCTACCCAACTTTTCCAAAGTTGCCTGGAGGCTACATCCAGTGGGTGCGCTCGCGCGCCCCCACTCAGCCGGCGGACTCCGCATCCGTGTCTGGTAGGGCCCCGCGCTCTCCAACCAACGGATTCCATGTCTGCGCCCGGCACCCTCGACATCACCGTCGGCTTCTTCAACAACGGCAAGACCCTCCGCCCAACTTTTCGAAGTTACCCGGAGGCTCGGAGGATACACCAAGTGGGTGCCCTCGCGCGTCCCCACTAGAAGCAAGCCGCGCCGGCTGCGGTCCGCAGCCAGCCATCATCGACATCTACTGCTTCATCGACGACCGCTAAAAATCTCCGCACAACTTTTCCTAGTTACCTGGAGGCTCGGAGGCTACTGTCGGGGGGATGACCCCCGGGTAGGCCCAAGACGGCGAATGACGCTTCAAAAACATCTGGGCCAGCAACACCAATCAGTCCGGCTCGCACTTGGCCGGGTTGCTCAACCCGGCCGAACTCACCATCCCGGTCGCCCAGCCGGCTCCCTGTCCGGCTGCTCCAGTCGGCCTGTTACGCGAAGTCAACTACGGTGTCCCATCTGACGCGACACAGACAAGACGGCCATACCGCGACCACTGTTGCTGATAAATCATACGTTGTTCACTCATCACGCGCGTCATCATCTATAGCGTACTTTGTCCCCCGAGCATTGATTTATTAAATGCCCCAGGGACAAAACTTAGCCTAGCATGCAAGCAAGAATGGCTTGGGATGTAAGCTATCCACTTTAGCTTACATCCCACGCCAGATGCACACACCCATACCCACACTCATATATAAGTCAACATCCATCCATCCATCCATCCTGCACACACTCCCCCGCATGCATCCATCCATGCTCATTTGGCCTCGAAGGCCACACACTCTCACCGGCATACATGCCCAAAACACTCATTCGACCACTAGAGCTCACTTCGGCCACACACACATACATGAGGCTAGTAGGATATAGCATTCATCCGGATACAGCCCAAGGAGCGCTCTGTACTGCAACGTATATTCCACATATATTCAGACATGCAGGGGTAGGGGTATGATCTCTCCAGAGAGCCTCAAACCTGGGTAAACCACCGCATGTTGTTTGCCTAATCCCGTCCCCGGATCTCCATTGCAGCCTTTTGCCCTCACCTCAAGCCACCCCGTGGCATCTATCGTCTCGCAAACCCGCCCGTGAGATAAGCATGACATCGATCCTGTAGGGAGGTTCAGGAGCCAGGAACGTGCGCCGTCCTTGAGGGTCATGGGGAACCAGTTCTCCATGACCTTCTCGGCCCCGTTGGCCGCCTCGATGCTAAGCTCGTAGAGCTGCAGAAACTCAGCTGGGTCGGCGTTGCCATCATTGCGCGGAGGCAGGTCGGACTTGAACTTCCCCGGCCAGATGACACTGCGCAACTCCGCCTGAATGCGCGACACCCTGCTGTGGTCACGGCAGCCACCGTGGAGGTGGAGCCTAGTCTTGGTGCTCGCGCGCCGCCATCATAGGTAGCGCGCAGTCTTGATGGGGCGGCACTGGGAGCGCACACGCATCTTCTTGCGGTCACTGCACCACCTGGCAGCTTGCTTCATCGCACGCGGGCGCCTGACGCTGCGGATCACGCCGAGGCGCCACCCGCCTTGGCTCGACAATGGCATCATGCCTGGGAGGTGGAGGAGGCTCCCCGTGAGCCACGTCTCCTGCAGCAGGCGGTGCTTGAGGTAGCGAGCCTGAAGGCGCAGCAGAATCTCCAGCAGCGCTGACGAGCTCGGCAATGTGGTCGAGCCAGTCCTCGTAGAGGTCGTCGACCGGGCGGTAGCACAGGAGCTCGCGTGCCATGAGCATTGCGGCCTGCGTCTTTGCCAGGCCACGACGAGCATGGGAGGACAAAGCAGCCGGAGTCAGCGATGGAGTAGCAGTGCGCCCGTCGCGGCGCACGGAAGGATGCAGCGAAGAGGCATGTTGCTCGTGGCCCACGGGGCCCGTGGCGGCGTTCGCCACCGACGATGGGGGTCGGCAGGGGCAGCCGTCGCCCGCCGGTGCTGTCTGAGCGACACAGGCGGCGAGAGCGGCTCGTCAATCAATGCAAGCTCGGCGTGCATCGGTCATTGAAGCGATGGGGCGGTGGCGAATCGACCGACAAAAGAGAGGCTCCGACGCACACCTACCTGGCACGCCTAATGTCGGATTTCAGGTTCCGCAAACCCTTGAGAGCTTCGAACTCTGGGGTGCGTGAGGAGATCTCAACCTTCCCAGTCTTCCTGCTCACAAATCTCACAACCTAGCACAACGAACTCGAAGGAAAGGGGACACAACAGTTTACCCAGGTTCGGGCCACCTTGCGGTGTAAAACCCTACTCCTACTTTGTGGTGGATTTGCCTCGTGGGGCTGAGGATGAAATAATACAGAGGAGAACAATCTCAGGAGGTGTGTTCTTGATCTCAAGTGAGCTGGTGAGGGTGGAATGGGTTCAGTCGACTTGATCTGTTGTCCCCCCGCCCATGTTGGTGGCTAGGTCCTATTTATAGTGGACTTGGTCCTCTTCCCAAATTAAGGCGGGAAGGGATCCCATAATGGCCAAATTTGAAGGGAGACAACTAGTACATCTTATCTGACTAAAGTGGTCTTTGCCTGCAGATGCTTCTGGTCATGACGCCACGGTGGGCTCGGTGATGACCACCGTCCTGGCGTCCTGGCAGTCTTGGTGTTCTTGCACGGGAATGGAAACCTTTGGCTGCTTCCTTGGGACTCCGCGCCTGCTGCTTTTCTCCCTTGCACCAAAGAGGAAACTGGTACACTGCGCCTACTGGCGCCTGCCTGGCCTTGATCGTCATGGGTCAGGTCATCCGAACCTCATGAGGTGATCCTTGCATAGAAATCTCTGCTCCTCGGGAGCCAACCTGAGGAGGCTACTCCCCTTGGAGGTCTTGGTGTCGTCCGCCTAGCAAGGCTTGGCCCCTCGCGAGGGTCTTGAGTTGTCGATGTCGAAGCTGGGCCGTACCAGGTCGTCGATGGAGCCACACCATGGGCCGCAGGCAGGCAAGTCTGGGTACCCCCGTTCCCAGAACACCGATAGGCACTGTCATTTAGGTCATATTGGTGTAAAGCACGTGAAGAAACTCCATGCAGATGGGCTTTTGGAATCACTTAATTATGAATCATTTGATACTTGCGAACCATGCCTCATGGGCAAGATGACTAAAACTCTGTTCTTCATAACAATGGAGCGAGCCAATGACTTATTGGAAATAATACATACCGATGTATGCGGTCCCTGAGTGTTGAGGCACGCGGCAGGTATCGTTATTTTCTAACCTTCACATATGATTTGAGTAGATATGGGAATATCTACTTAATGAAACACAAGTTTGAAACATTTGAAAAGTTCAAAGAATTTCAGAGTGAAGTGGAGAATCACCGTAATAAGAAAATAAAGTTTCTACGATCTGATCGTGGAGGCGAATATTTGAGTTATGAGTTTGGCCTTCATTTGAAACAATGTGGAATAGTTTCACAACTCATGCCACTAGGAACACCACAGCGTAATGGTGTGTCCGAACGTTGTAACCGTACTTTATTAGATATGGTGCAATCTATGATGTCTCTTACCTATTTACCACTATCGTTTTGGGGTTATGCATTAAAGACAGCTGCATTCACATTAAATAGGGCACCGTCTAAATCCGTTGAGACAACAACGTATGAACTGTGGTTTGGCAAGAAACCTAAGCAGTCGTATCTTAAAGTTTGGGGTTGCGACACTTACGTCAAAAGGCTTCAGACTGATAAGCTCGAACCCACGTCGGAGAAGTGCGTCTTCATAGGATACCCTAAGAAAACAATTGGGTACACCTTGTACCACAGATCCGAAGGCAAGATCTTTGTTGCCAAGAATGGAACATTTATAGAGAAGGAGTTTCTCTCGAAAGAAGTGAGTGGGAGAAAGTAGAACTTGATGAGGTAAATGTACCTTCTCTCAATTGGAAAGTAGAACATCAAAGAAATCTGTTCTCGTGATGCCTACACCAACTAGAGAGGAAGCTAATGATGATGATCATGAAACTTCAGATCAAGTTACTGGACCTTGTAGGTCGAACAGAGCACGTTCCGCACTAGAGTGGTACAGTAATTGTGACGCCCGGGTAATTAAGCTACAGTGATCCTCTGCTAGTGATGCCACGTCACCTCAATTATAGTTGCTAATCTCGCGTTAGTTCAAAAACGATTCGCGTTCAAATTCAAAATCAAGCAAACAATAAAAGATTTCAAATATTGAAACTAAAATGTTCGGAGTGAGCCAAATAATGCATAAGTAAGTATGGTGGAGAAATCACACTTTTATAAAAGTGTAAAATAATCTAAAATGTTTTAAACAGTAGCAAAGACAATTAGTTGAATGCCTTTTACAATAGATAAAATATTAAACTAATTTATTTTGTTGCCCAAACTTATGTGGTAGTAGCTAAATACTAACACTAAATTAGGGACTACTTTTATAGTTATAAAACTAAAATAAAAGAGGAACTAAAATAAAACAGAAAATAGAAAAGGGATAATAAACAAAAAAAGAACAAAAGAAATAAAAACAGAAAAGCCCCCCCCTCGCTGGGCCTCATGGCCCAGCTGGCCACCAGGCCGCCCCACGGCCCAACCGGCCAGGCTGGCCCACCCCGGTCCCCCCCCCATAATCCCCTGGGCGACCGAACCCTAGCCCGACACCCCCCACTTCCCCCACGATCCCCTTCTCCTCTCCCCCACCGATCTGGATCGGGATCGGCCCCGATCCCGTCGACCC
>NC_041385.1:534603677-534604635 GCF_002162155.2 Triticum dicoccoides | reverse complement strand
CGTGGCCCCGGCTGGCCGCGCCGGGGTGCCCCATCGTCGGTGCCCCGGCGGCCTCGTCCCACCCTGCGGGCGAGTGCCCGCTCGGGTGCGCCCGCGCACAGCGCCCACGCCGTTCGGGCGAGCGCCCGCACCCATGCCCGCTAGCCCCTCTGGGCCACAGACACATGGGGCCCACGCCCCAGAACAAAAAAAAGAGGGATTAAAAAATAATAAAAAAAATTAAAATTAATTAAAATAAATATAATTAATAAAAATAAAAATGATTTAATAAAATTAATTATTAATTAATTAATTAATTATCTAATGAATTAATTAAGTTAATTAATCCGGTTTAATTAATTTAGTTAACTAGTTAGGTTAATTAAATAGTAATTAAATTAACTAATCTGTAATTAACCTAAACAGAGAATAAAAGGTGGGTCCCACTGGACCCACATGTCAGGTTGACCACGTCAACTCTGTTGACTGCTGATGTCAGCATGACATCATGCTGATGTCATTAATCTGCTTTTCGAATTAATTAAATAATTAATTAAATTCCATAAATTAATAAAATCTTTAGAAAATCATATCTTTTAATCCGTAACTCGGATTAAAATATTTTCAACATGAAAGTTGCTCAGAACGACGAGACGAATCCGGATACGCAGCCCGTTCGTCCACCACACACCTCTAACATACCAAACACGCAACTTTCCCCCTCCGGTTCATCTGTCCGAAAACGCGAAACCCCGGGAATACTTTCCCGGATGTTTCCCCCCTTCGTCGGTATCACCTACTACCGCGATTGGGCACACCTAGCATCGTTACTTGTCATGTCATGCATCGATATGCATTTGTTTGCATTGTATTCATTGTTTCTTCCCCCTCTTCTCTCCGGTAGACTACGAGACCGACGCTACTGCTGCCCAGTTCGACTACGGAGTTGACGACCCCTCCTTCTTGCCAGAGCAACCAG
>NC_041385.1:534597037-534603565 GCF_002162155.2 Triticum dicoccoides | reverse complement strand
CCCCCTTGATCACCAGATATCGCCTATTCTACTCTATACTGCTTGCATTAGAGTAGTGTAGCATGTTACTGCTTTCAGTTGATCCTATTCTGATGCATAGCCTGACATTGTTGCTACATCTATTGATACCTTACCTGCAATCCCAAATGCTTAGTATAGGATGCTAGTTTATCATCGTTGGCCCTACATTCTTGTCAGTCTGCCTTGCTATACTATCGGGCCGTGATCACTTGGGAGGTGATCACGGGTATATACCATACATACATACATACTATACAGATGGTGACTAAAGTCGGGTTAGCTCGAAGAGTACCCGCGAGTGATTCATGGATTGGGGGCTGAAAGGACCTTTGTCCCGACGGCCCTCTGTGTGGACCTTTGTGGCGGAGCGACAGGGCAGGTTGAGACCACCTAGGAGACAGGTGGGCCTGGCCCTGTTCGGCGTTCGCGGATATTTAACGCGCTTTAACGAGATCTTGGTATTTGATCTGAGTTGGCTACGAGCCTATACGCACTAACCATCTACGTGGGAGTAGTTATGGGTATCCCGACATCGTGGTATCAGCCGAAGCACTTCAGACGTCAGCGACGGAGCGGCGCGCGCCGAATTGGACTGGAACGCCACTAGGCTAGGTCTGCTTTCGGCCGCCCTCGCAACGTGCAGGTGTGCTATGGGCGATGGGCCCAGACCCCTGTGCGCTTAGGTTTAGACCGGCGTGCTGGCCTCTCTGTTGTGCCTAGGTGGGGCTGCGACGTGTTGATCTTCCGCGGCCGGGCATGACCCAGGAAAGTGTGTCCGGCCAAATGGGATCGAGCGTGTTGGGTTATGTGGTGCACCCCTGCAGGGAAGTTAATCTATTCGAATAGCCGTGATCTTCGGTAACAGGACGACTTGGAGTTGTACCTTGACCTTATGACAACTAGAACCGGATACTTAATAAAACACACCCTTCCAAGTGCCAGATACAACCGGTGGTCGCTCTCTCTCAGGGATGCGAGGAGAGGATCGCCGGGTAGGATTATGCTATGCGATGCTACTGGAGATGCTACTTGGAGTTGCTACTTGGAGATGCTACTTGGAGGACTTCAATCTACTCTCTTCTACATGCTGCAAGACGGAGGCTGCCAGAAGCGTAGTCTTCGACAGGATTAGCTATCCCCCTCTTATTCTGGCATTCTGCAGTTCAGTCCACTGATATGGCCTCCTTACACATATACCCATGCATATGTAGTGTAGATCCTTGCTTGCGAGTACTTTGGATGAGTACTCACGGTTGCTTTCTCCCCCCTTTCCCCCCTTTCCTTTCTTTCTGGTTGTCGCAACCAGATGCTGGAGCCCAGGAGCCAGACGCCACCGTCGATGACGACTACTACATTGGAGGTGCCTACTACTACGTGCAGCCCGCTGACGACGACCGGGAGTAGTTAGGAGGATCCCAGGCAGGAGGCCTGCGCCTCTTTCGATCTGTATCCCAGTTTGTGCTAGCCTTCTTAAGGCAAACTTGTTTAACTTATGTCTGTACTCAGATATTGTTGCTTCCGCTGACTTGTCTATGATCGAGCACTTGTATTCGAGCCCTCGATGCCCCTGGCTTGTATTATGATGCTTGTATGACTTATTTATGTTTTAGAGTTGTGTTGTGATATCTTCCCGTGAGTCCCTGATCTTGATCGTACACATTTGCGTGCATGATTAGTGTACGATTGAATCGGGGGCGTCACAAGTTGGTATCAGAGCCGACTGCCTGTAGGAATCCCCCTTCCACACTCCTTGGCCGAAGTCGAGTCTAGACATTGCAAAACTTTTACTAACTTGGCTGTGTGCCTTACGGGCCCACGTCGCCATCGGGTGGTACTAGGATCTTTTACTCCTCGACCTTTACTCTGGGACTCTGATCTCTCTTCTATTCGGGTTAAAGGAATTTTGCTAAATCTAACATTAGGATCTCGTTATCACTTTCACCCGGAGAGCCCCTTATTACTGATGATCGTCTGCTGCACGTGAAGACCCTGAAGATACTTTCCGCTGTTAACCCGAGAACTTGTGTTCATCGCGTTTGCAATTCCCCTTCCAGCGTCAACCCTTATAGATAACTACTTGCAGTTGTTATTCTTACATTAATCCCCGGTTGGTCTTGTTATTACAAGACACCCCGAAACACCCGTCGTTGTTTCGTTAATCCTTTGAGCTTACTGCCTTGCTGTTCCTTGTCACCTGAATATCCCTACGGATAATTCTCGCACTTATCGAGTATCCGCTCATCCCCCAGTTGTTCATGTGTTTCACAATGGTCTCCGAAATACTATTCGATCCTCCAAAAATCCTTAGTAGCTTATTGCTCTGCAATACTGATCTAGTTGCATGATGGATGCTTTCCATATATCTGGCAATATTTGTTAGTATCCTTAGGCACCGTCATTTTGATCCTTTTGATTCAACATGAGTGCGAATGCACGCAATCATCAGTTGATCCTTTTAAATTATCTTTTTGGCTCAGACGTCTTTCAAACATGAGCTGGTTCTCGACCAAACTATCTGTCGTCGATTGTGCCTCTGGTATATTCAATTGATCCATCCTTGATCAGAACGTCTGCTTCTGATCCTTTGTTTTGGAAATCATAATTCCTTTTTATTTAAGCTTTGAATTATTCAGATGATTCCATAACCTGTTGCATTTGCATTCCTTCCTCTTCGGGTTGAGTACCGATACTCATATCAGATCCTTTGTGGACTATCAAGTCCTTTGTTGGATTGTTATCCGACAGTGTCCTTCACATTTGAACACCTTGTGAGTTCTTCCCCTTATACATGATGCCCTTGTTAAGTTGTATCCTCTGCTTGGCCAACCATGCTCTGCTTTCGGGCTTGTGTTATTTACTTCTGAACTTTGTAGTATATGTTCCTAAGATACCCGATGGGTTGGACCAAGGCCTTCCCTAGACTGTGCAAACCCGAGAGTTTTCACGAGTTATATTCTTCGGGTGATTACCAGATAAAATTTCAACACTACGACTTCGTCGAACATGAGAAGTGAATGAAAAGGTATGCATTGGAGAAGTGGGAGTCGACCTTGAACCTTGTGTTCATGCCCATGGACTCGGTGTAGATCTTATCGTTAAAGCTTCTCTTAAATTAATTATTCCTTTGGTATAAGTTCATCTTATATCTGGGATCTGGCCTTTTGCAATCGTGGTTCCGACCATGTTCTCCTTTAAATTACGTTTCTCGTGCAGGTTTAAGCACTTGTCTTCTGTAGAGCAATACCCCAGTCCAACCTTTACTTTGATCTTGTGTTGAGTATTACCCCCCTGGTATCTCGAGATTATCATGGTACTGCTTAACTTCTTATGAGTTCTTCATCAAGTGCTACCTTACCACTGATTCCAATTTTTCACGGGCTCTGAGTTATTAAACACTCAAAGACACCGATAACTGAACCGAGTCCGCTCTACGGTTCAATAACTCTTCAGTAAGCTTCTATAAGTACGAGTTTGTACCCGATCACGCCATTCCTAGCCTGTTTCGCTATATCATTGTCGTGACGATTCTACCTGTGCTACCTGGTCCTTATTCTCGGAGCACCAATTTGCGACGATAGCTAAGCTTACGTCGATTTTCCTCGTCATACCCTTTCACCTTAAACAACCAGCTTGGTTTCGAGTTGTGTCGTACCCTTGGTTCCAATAACCTTTCACTTCATCATTACTTTGACTTGATGTCGTCGCTGATCGATTACATCTTCATGAACTCTCACGACAAAGGTGTCGTGATCATCAACATTCTGAGCTCATCCAGGATATCAATTGAATTCATGATGAGAAATACCATCCTTGCCCCCGATGAATTGTATTATCATCGACCACTTTATTGCCTTCCCACCAACACAAGCTTGTTCATGCTTGGTGTTATACCTTGAGTTCCTTGCTATCCAGCAATTTTCTTCTTTACCTTGGAGTATTACCATCCTTTATGTCAAGAATGTTCTGAGATTTGTTCCACCTCTTGAGAATTCTTGACATAGAAATACTTCTCACCATCACCATTCTTTCTTGGTCCCCGTGTTAATTCCAACAAGTGAACGGTGTTGTTTGGATTCTTTCCTTTAGCAACCCTATTTTTTTTTAAGTTAATGGTCGAAAGTTCATTCTTAGGCTATTGACTATTGAATCACCATTCTGACATTGGTCGTGCAACCCAACCCATATTTCGGGTGCACCTTTCCACCAATGTTTAATTGTGTATGTTTTCCTCGAGCATACATCATTATACCATTTGATCTGGCAAATGTCATCTTCTTGTTCACATTATTGTGGAAATCCATCTTTTGAAAATCTCAATGAATTGTCGCTGAGTCAATCAGCCACCTCCTCACCTCTCCTTGGTTTAATGATGAACTAGTGTTTCAGGAACCCACTCCCATAGTTCATTTCCTGAGAATCCTGAAATGTCATTTCGTCTATTTGTGTTGCACCTTTTATTCTCGGACATCCTGAGTCTGAGGCATCATGACACCAATTGGATCTGAATCTCGGTCAGATATGATGGTTGGGACAACTTTCCAGGAGTTATGTTGTTTGTCCTTTGATGACCCGGTAACATGATGTCATGCCTAGCACCCCCCCCCCCCGGCTGGAGGACTTATCATTATAGATTCCTTTTCAGCAAGGTTATCCATTCATCCATGAGGAAATTGTAAGACTTATTCTATAAGTTATTCCTGATGAATCCTTTGTGTATCCGAAGTATGACCTTTACATGAAGACCATGTCAATGCTATCTCGAAGCATGTCAATGGTACTCCGATTTTCAACAGGAACATTTGAAGCACGATGCTAAATTTTATTTATCATTTATCCTAACACCGTTGTATGGGTAATTTCATGAGATTCCTCCCCCCTTACCTAAAAGGTTTTCTACTTTATATCCTGTCTTGGATATCATCCTCTGCTTGACTTTGGGGAGGATATACCCTTGAAATATGTGTTTAAACATATTTTCCTTTCCATTGTTCTGTTTAATCTGATGATCATATTTTCCTTCCATTGGTTTGTTTAGACCTTTTCTATGATCTATATGATATAAGCAGTAATAATCCACTGCTTGTGCAAACACCTCGATGTACAACTCTGTCAGTAAGACCCTGTTTTTATTGTTGATGACATTCCGGTAACCACCGATGGATGAGAACTTTGCCTATTGGTCCGCCTCGTTCAACGAGCGGGAAAAATGGTTCTCTTCGTCCCTCACCCTTGGTACAATGGTTGTTGCCGACATAATCGATAGTCCATCCTCTGACAGGCCTTGCTTACATGATCATGCAAGACGTCATCCCCTTCCTACTTTTACCCACATGGTGGGCCCATAACCCACAGTTCCACAGGATCGAAACCTGACTCTCCTGTACACCTTGTTGACAAAGTTATCCCTTACTCTTGGTTTCGTGTGTAATTCATGAGCCACCTTCCTAATGCTCTATTCTGGTATCACACTCCATACTTACTCTCGCTACTCTGAACCCCTTTCTCACTCTGGTTCAGACTTCGAGCAACTATTTATCCGCTTGGAACCTCTTATTGTACCTTCGTACCTTACTCTCGAGGTATTTTATATGTTCAACTCGAGAGATAATCTTATGCTCATTCATGGGTTAACCCCCAGGTTGTATCCCTCACAAGCATTCTGTCGTAGTCAAGCTGCCCCTTACCTATTCGTAAGTACGTTGGAGATCCTGAAGCAAAGGAAGCAAAGGACGACATCACCATGATGACCTGAAGCAGAGAAATGAAGATGTCAATGTAATGGATCGACCTCTTCAAGAAGAGCAACCAAGACTGAGAAGATTCGTTAGGATTTCGTAACCAGACCTTCCCCCTTATACCCCCTCTTAAATCTCGGGACGAGATTTCTTGTAGTGGAGGAGAATTGTGACGCCCGGGTAATTAAGCTACAGTGATCCTCTGCTAGTGATGCCACGTCACCTCGATTATAGTTGTTAATCTCGCGTTAGTTCGAAAACGATTCGCGTTCAAATTCAAAATCAAGCAAACAATAAAAGATTTCAAATATTGAAACTAAAATGTTCGGAGTGAGCCAAACAATGCATAAGTAAGTATGGTGGAGAAATCACACTTTTATAAAAGTGTAAAATAATCTAAAATGTTTTAAACAGTAGCAAAGACAATTAGTTGAATGCCTTTTAAAATAGATAAAATATTAAACTAATTTATTTTGTTGCCCAAACTTATGTGGTAGTAGCTAAATACTAACACTAAATTAGGGACTACTTTTATAGTTATAAAACTAAAATAAAAGAGGAACTAAAATAAAACAGAAAATAGAAAAGGGATAATAAACAAAAATAGAACAAAAGAAATAAAAACAGAAAAGCCCCCCCCCCCGCTGGGCCTCGTGGCCCAGCTGGCCACCAGGCCGCCCCACGGCCCAACCGGCCAGGCCGGCCCACCCCGGTCACCCCCCATAACCCCCTGGGCGACCGAACCCTAGCCCGACACCCCCCACTTCCCCCA
>NC_041385.1:534582009-534596007 GCF_002162155.2 Triticum dicoccoides | reverse complement strand
CCTGTGCTGCTCCCCACGGCGCCCGCAGCACCCGTCGACACTCCTCCTCGCTGGTCGTGTCCACCCCAGCCCCGCGCGCCACTGTCCGCGCCGGCGCCACCCCCCCTCGCCTCCGCCCGCCGTGGCCCCGGCTGGCCGCGCCGGCGTCCCCCATCATCGGTGCCCCGGCGGCCTCGTCCCACCCTGCGGGCGAGTGCCCACTCGGGTGCGCCCGCGCCCAGCGCCCACGCCGTTCGGGCGAGTGCCCGCACCCATGCCCGCTAGCCCCTCTGGGCCACAGACACATGGGGCCCACGCCCCAGAACAAAAAAAAAGAGGGATTAAAAAAATAATAAAAAAATTAAAATTAATTAAAATAAATAAAATTAATAAAAATAAAAATGATTTAATAAAATTAATTATTAATTAATTAATTATCTAATGAATTAATTAAGTTAATTAATCCGGTTTAATTAATTTAGTTAACTAGTTAGGTTAATTAAATAGTAATTAAATTAACTAATCTGTAATTAACCTAAACAGAGAATGACAGGTGGGTCCCACTGGACCCACATGTCAGGTTGACCACGTCAACTCTGTTGACTGCTGATGTCAGCATGACATCATGCTGATGTCATTAATCTGTTTTTCGAATTAATTAAATAATTAATTAAATTCCAGAAATTAATAAAATCTTTAGAAAATCATATCTTTTAATCCGTAACTCGGATTAAAATATTTTCAACATGAAAGTTGCTCAGAACGACGAGACGAATCTGGATACGCAGCCCGTTCGTCCACCACACACCTCTAACATACCAAACACGCAACTTTCCCCCTCCGGTTCATCTGTTCGAAAACGCGAAACCCCGGGAATACTTTCCCGGATGTTTCCCCCCTTCGTCGGTATCACCTACTACCGCGATTGGGCACACCTAGCATCGTTACTTGTCATGTCATGCATCGATATGCATTTGTTTGCATTGTATTCATTGTTTCTTCCCCCTCTTCTCTCCGGTAGACTGCGAGACCGACGCTGCTGCTGCCCAGTTCGACTACGGAGTTGACGACCCCTCCTTCTTGCCAGAGCAACCAGGCAAGCCCCCCCTTGATCACCAGATATCGCCTATTCTACTCTATACTGCTTGCATTAGAGTAGTGTAGCATGTTACTGCTTTCAGTTGATCCTATTCTGATGCATAGCCTGACATTGTTGCTACATCTATTGATACCTTACCTGCAATCCTAAATGCTTAGTATAGGATGCTAGTTTATCATCGTTGGCCCTACATTCTTGTCAGTCTGCCTTGCTATACTATCGGGCCGTGATCACTTGGGAGGTGATCACGGGTATATACCATACATACATACATACTATACAGATGGTGACTAAAGTCGGGTTAGCTCGAAGAGTACCCGCGAGTGATTCACGGATTGGGGGCTGAAAGGACCTTTGTCCCGACGGCCCTCTATGTGGACCTTTGTGGCGGAGCGACAGGGCAGGTTGAGACCACCTAGGAGACAGGTGGGCCTGGCCCTGTTCGGCGTTCGCGGATATTTAACGCGCTTAACGAGATCTTGGTATTTGATCTGAGTTGGCTACGAGCCTATACGCACTAACCATCTACGTGGGAGTAGTTATGGGTATCCCAACGTCGTGGTATCAGCCGAAGCACTTCAGACGTCAGCGACGGAGCGGCGCGCGCCGAATTGGACTGGAACGCCACTAGGCTAGGTCTGCTTTCGGCCGCCCTCGCAACGTGCAGGTGTGCTATGGGCGATGGGCCCAGACCCCTGTGCGCTTAGGTTTAGACCGGCGTGCTGGCCTCTCTGTTGTGCCTAGGTGGGGCTGCGACGTGTTGATCTTCCGCGGCCGGGCATGACCCAGGAAAGTGTGTCCGGCCAAATGGGATCGAGCGTGTTGGGTTATGTGGTGCACCCCTGCAGGGAAGTTAATCTATTCGAATAGCCGTGATCTTCGGTAACAGGACGACTTGGAGTTGTACCTTGACCTTATGACAACTAGAATCGGATACTTAATAAAACACACCCTTCCAAGTGCCAGATACAACCGGTGGTCGCTCTCTCTCAGGGATGCGAGGAGAGGATCGTCGGGTAGGATTATGCTATGCGATGCTACTGGAGATGCTACTTGGAGTTGCTACTTGGAGATGCTACTTGGAGGACTTCAATCTACTCTCTTCTACATGCTGCAAGACGGAGGCTGCCAGAAGCGTAGTCTTCGACAGGATTAGCTATCCCCCTCTTATTCTGGCATTCTGCAGTTCAGTCCACTGATATGGCCTCCTTACACATATACCCATGCATATGTAGTGTAGATCCTTGCTTGCGAGTACTTTGGATGAGTACTCACGGTTGCTTTCTCCCCCCTTTCCCCCCTTTCCTTTCTTTCTGGTTGTCGCAACCAGATGCTGGAGCCCAAGAGCCAGACGCCACCGTCGATGACGACTACTACACTGGAGGTGCCTACTACTACGTGCAGCCCGCTGACGACGACCGGGAGTAGTTAGGAGGATCCCAGGCAGGAGGCCTGCGCCTCTTTCGATCTGTATCCTAGTTTGTGCTAGCCTTCTTAAGGCAAACTTGTTTAACTTATGTCTGTACTCAGATATTGTTGCTTCCGCTGACTTGTCTATGATCGAGCACTTGTATTCGAGCCCTCGAGGCCCCTGGCTTGTATTATGATGCTTGTATGACTTATTTATGTTTTAGAGTTGTGTTGTGATATCTTCCCGTGAGTCCCTGATCTTGATCGTACACATTTGCGTGCATGATTAGTGTACGATTGAATCGGGGGCGTCACAGTAATCCTGTCCTAGAAGTCATGTTACTAGATCATGATGAACCTACGAACTATGAAGAAGCTATGATGAGCCCAGATTCCGACGGATTGCTTGAGGCCATCAAATCTGAGATAGGATCCATGTAGACAACGTATGGACTTTGGTGGACTTGCGCGATGATCGGCAAACCATAAATAATAAATGGATCTTCAAGAAGAACGCTGACGCTGATGGTAATGCTACTGTCTACAAAGCTCGACTTGTCGCAAAAGGTTTTTGACAAGTTCAAGGGGTTGACTACGATGAGACCTTCTCACCCGTAGCGATGCTTACGTCAGTCCGAATCATGTTAGCAGTTGCCATATTTTATGATTATGAAATTTGGCAAATGGACATCAAAACTACATTCCTAAATGGATTTCTTAAAGAAGAGTTGTATATGATGCAACCAGAAGGTTTTGTCGATCCTAAAGGTGCTAACAAAGTGTGCAAGCTCAAACAATCCATCAATGGACTGGTGCAAACATCTCGGAGTTGGAATATACGCTTTGATGAGGTGATCAAAGCATATGGTTTTATACAGGCTTTCGGTGAAACCTGTATTTACGAGAAAGTGAGTGGGAGCTCTATAGCATTTCTAATATTATATGTAGATGACATATTGTTGATTGGAAATGGTATAGAATTTCTGGATAGCATAAAATGATACTTGAATAAGAGTTTTTCAATGAAAGACCTCGGTGAAGTTGCTTATATATTGGGCATCAAGATCTATAGAGATAGATCAAGACGCTTAATAGGACTTTCACAAAGCACATACCTTGACATAGTTTTGAAGAAGTTCAAAATGGATCAGTCGAAGAAAGGGTTCTTGCCTGTATTGTAAGGTGTGAAATTGAGTCAGACTCAAAGCCCGACCATTGCAGAAGATAGAGAGAAAATGAAAGTAATTCCCTATGCATCATCCATAGGTTCTATAATGTATTACCAGACCTGATGTGTGCCTTGCCATAAGTCTGACAGGGAGGTACCAAAGTAATCCAGGAGTGGATCACAGGACAGCGGTCAAGAATATCCCAAAGTACCTGAAAGGGACCTCGTTTATGGAGGCAACAGAGAGCTCATCATAAATGGTTACGTCGATGCTAGCTTTGACACTGATCCAGATGACTCTAAGTCACAAACCGGATACATATTTTTATTGAATGGTGGAGCTGTCAGTTGGTGCAGTTCCAAGCAGAGCGTCATGGCAGGATCTAGGTGTGAAGCAGAGTACATAGCTGCCTTGGAAGCAGCAAATGAAGGAGTCTGGATGAAGGAGTTCATATCCGATGTAGGTGTAATACCTAGTGCATCGGGCCAATGAAGATCTTTTGTGACAATACTGGAGCTATTGCCTTAGCGAAGGAATCCAGATTTCACAAGAGAACCAAACACATCAAGAGACTCTTCAACTCCATCCGTAAACAAGTCAAGGAGGGAGACATAGAGATTTGCAAAATACATACGAATCTGAATGTAGCAGACCCGTTGACTAAGCCTCTTCCATGGGCAAAACATGATCAGCACCAAGACTCCATTGGTGTTAGATTCATTGCAATGTAATCTAGATTATTGACTCTAGTGCAAGTGGGAGACTGAAGGAAATATACCCTAGAGGCAATAATAAAGTTGTTATTTTATATTTCCTTATTCATCATAAATGTTTATTATTAATGCTAGAATTATATTAATCAGAAACCTAAATACATGTGTGAATACATAGACAAACACTGTGTCCCTAGTGAGCCTCTACTTGACTAGCTCGTTGATCAAAGATGGTTAAGGTTTCCTAACCATAGACATGAGTTGTCATTTGATAACGGGATCACATCATTAGGAGAATGATGTGATGGACAAGACCAATCCGTTAGCCTAGCATTATGATCATTCAATTTTATTGCTATTGCTTTCTTCATGTCAAATAAATATTCCTTCGACTATGAGATTATGCAACTCCCAGATACCGTAGGAATGCCTAGTGTGCTATTGGTTATTGACCGGAGAGGTGTCTCGGTCATGTCTAGATAGTTCTAGAACCCATAGGGTCTGCATGCTTAAGGTTCGAGGACGATATAGTATTATATGAGTTATGTGTTTTGGTGACCGAATGTTGTTTGGAGTCCCAGATGAGATCACGGACTTGACGATGAGTCTCAAAATGGTCGAGAGGTAAAGATTGATATATAAGATATATAGGACGATGGTTTTCGGACACTGGTCGTGTTTCGGGGGGTATCGGGTACATATTGGGTCACCGGAAGGGGTTCCGGGAACCCGCGGCAAAAGATATGGGCCTTATGGGCCAAGACGGGAAACACACCAGCGACCAGGGGCTTGTGCACCCCCTATATGGGCCGAACCAATGGGAGAAGGAAAGAGGGGAAGGGAAAGGAAAGGGGGGATTCGGCCTCCCCCTTCGCTTTCTCCCCCTCCTCTTTCCTTCCCCCTCCGGCTAATATGGAAAGGGGGCGTGGCCAAGGGGGAATCCAAGTAGGATTCGGTCCTACTTGGGGCGCTACCTGGCCTCTCCCCTCCCCCTCCCACCTATATATACGTGGGGGCGCCCCTAGCACACACCAGATCAATGGTGAGCCGTGTGCGGCGCCCGCCTCCACCGTTTACACCCCCGGTCATATCTTCGTAGTGCTTAGGCGAAGCCCTGCGAGGATCACTTCACCATCACCGTTACCACGCCGTCGTGCTGACGGAACTCATCTACTACCTCGATGACTTGCTGGATCAAGAAGGCGAGGGACGTCATCGATCTGAATGTGTGCAGAACCCGGAGGTGCCATGAGTTTGGTACTTGATCGGTTGATGTGAGAAGAAGTTCGACTACATCAACCGCGTTGTGAAACGCTTCCGCTTACGGTCTACAAGGGTATGTAGGCACACTCTCCCCCTCCTTGTGATGCATCTCCATGGATAGATCATTGCGTGTGTGTAGAATTTTTTTTATTTTCCATGCAACGATTCCCAACACATACCCCCCCCGATACTACACATAGATTCATCAAAATAAGCAAACAACACATAGAAAAGAGAATCTATCAAAAATAGAATAGTTTGTAGTAATCTGGAAACTTTGCATACTTCTGTAGCTCCAAAAATTCTGAAAAAATAGGGAAACGTGGGAAATTTGTATGTCAATCTTGTGTAAAGAAAATCAGAATTTTATCACGTTGTGGTGATTTTTAAGATTTTCTGTACCGAGCGCAAAAGTTTCTGTTTTTCAGCAAAATCAAATCAACAATCTTTCAAATCATCCCAAAGGTTCTACTTGGCGCAAACACTAATAATAATAATAAAAACACATCTAACCAGAGGCTAGATGATATATTTATTGCAAAACAGGAACAAAAAGCAAAAAAACTAAAAATAAAATTGGGTTGGCTCCCAACAAGCGCTATTGTTTAACGCACCTAGCTAGGCATATTTCATAGATCTAGGTATTGTAATAAAAGTGAGGGAGATCATCCATGCTCATCTCATACTCCCTTCTTTTAGTAGCAAGCTTTCTTTGTGGCAAGAAAAAATAATCAAAGGGACTGAATTTAATAGGGTAAGGATCTATAAGATCAAGTTTAGGAGGAATAGGTTCCTCTTTTCGGCCCTTTGTAATTGGTAATTATCTCTTCATTGTAAACATTCCTTTGATTGAACGTCCTAAGTCTATATCTAAGCACAAACCCTAGTCCCTTATTTTGTATAGAAAAATTATCATTGAGCTTTTTATCAATCAAAACATCGGTAGAAACCTTTTTCTTAGGTTTTCATTATAAGCGGTATAATCCGGAGATTGTAATCTCACAATTTCTTCTTGATTAAAAAGGATCTCCTCAATAGGGGGTCAACCACCATTAATATTATAATGAGAAAATATTTCATCGGCTTATTTTATGATAAACCTAAACTTATGACCTAAAATATGGTGGTGACACGCTTAACAGAAGGATCATGAATATTGGAAAATTATAGTAGGATCCTTTGTATGCATGTATCCATGTGAACAAATTGTCTTTAAAATTCAATAACAAGCAAAGAGATTGCATCCGCAAGGCTATTAGTTTTTATTAAGAATAGACCCTCCTAGCATGGGTATCGTACCGGCACAAGTGAAGAAATATTGAATAACACCTTTTCCAATAATGTTACCGCTACCTATACGTAGTTTTTTTAGTATGCATGATAGTTGGTTCTTTATGAGGATCATTATTAGCATAATCATCAAAGCTTTCCTCAATATTACCACTATCTTTTTTAATGATAACCTCCCTGATACGTCTCCGTCGTATCTATAATTTTTGATTGTTCCATGCCAATATTCTTCAACTTTCATATACTTTTGGCAACTTTTTCTATTATTTTTGGGACTAACATAGTGATACAGTGCCCAGTGCCAGTTCCTGTTTGTTGCATGTTTTATGTTTCGCAGAAACCCAATATCAAGCGGAGTCCAAACGGGATAAAAACGGACGGAGAATTATTTTGGAATATTTGTGATTTTTGGGAGGAAGAATCCACGCGAGATGGTGCCCGAGGTGGCCATGAGGGTGGCCCACGCCACCACTTCAAGTGGGCGCACCCCTGACCCTCGTGGGCCCCTCGTAAGGCGGTTGATGCCCTTCTTTGGCCGCAAGAAAGCTATTTTTTGGAAAAATATCTGGGCGAAGGTTTCAATCCAATCGGAGTTACAGATCTCCGGATATAAAAGAAACGGTGCCAGGGCAGAATCTGAGAATGCAGAAATAGAGAGAGACAGATAGATAGATCCAATCTCGAAGGGGCTCTCGCCCCTCCCACAGCATGGGAGCCATGGACCAGAGGGGAAACCCTTCTCCCATCTAGGGAGAAGGTCAAGGAAGAAGAAAAAGAAGAAGAAGAAGGGGCTCTCTCTCCCCCTTGCTTCCGGTGGCACCGGAACGCCGCCGGGGGCCATCATCATCACTGCCATCTTCACCAACATCTCCATCACCTTCACCCATATATATTCAGCGGTCCACTCTCCCGCAACCCTCTGTACCCTCTACTTGAACATGGTGCTTTATGGTTCATATTATTATCCAATGATGTGTTGCCATCCTATGATGTCTGAGTAGATTTTCGTTGTCCTGCCGGTGATTGATGAATTGCTATGATTGGTTTGAATTGCATGTTTTATTATTGGTGCTGTCCTATTGTGCCCTTTGTGTCACGCAAGCCTGAGGGATCCCCGTTGTAGGGTTTGCAATATGTTCATGATTTTCTTATGGTGGGTGGCGTGAGTGACAGAAGCACAGACCCGGGTAAGTAGGTTGTTTGCGTATGGGATAAAGGGGACTTGATGCTTTAATGCTATGGTTGGGTATTACCTTAATGATCTTTAGTAGTTGCGGATGCTTGCTAGAGTTCGAATCATAAGTGCATATGATCCAAGAAGAGAAAGTATGTTAGCTTATGCCTCCGCCTCAAATAAAATTGCAATAGTGATTATCGGTCTAGTAATGTAGTCAATTGCTTGGGGACAATTTCACAACTCCTACCACCACTTTTCTACACTAGCTATATTTACTTTATTGCTTCTTTATCTAAACAGCCCCTAGTTTATATTTACGTGCTTTTTATTATCTTGCAAACCTATCCAACAACACCTACAAAGTCCTTCTAGTTTCATGCTTGTTCTAGGTAAAGCAAACACTAAGCGTGCGTAGAGTCGTATCAGTGGCAGATAGGACTTGAGAGGGTATTTATTCTACCTTTAGCTCCTCGTTGGATTCGACACTCTTACGTATCGAAAGAGGCTACAATTATCCCCTAAACTTGTGGGTTATCAAGACCTTTTTGTGGCACCGTTGCCGGGGAGTCATAGCGTGGGGTGAATTTTCCCGTGTGTGCTTGTTTGCTTTATCACTAAGTAATTTTTATTTGCAGTTCTTAGTTGTTCTCTATCTTTAGTTATGGACATGGAACACGAAATAACAAAAAAATTAGGTGTACTTGCTACTCATGGAGATGGGGAACCTCCTAAAACCCTCGATGCTCGTTATGTGAAAGAAATTATGTACTACTTTGATAATCCTGAGAAAACCCAATTCAATTTTGTTATGGGAGACACATTGGATCAACGTGAATACTTTAGGGATTATCGCTTGACACAAAAAGGGAAACTATTATGGGATCAAATTTATATCTTATATTGGTATGCTAGGCAACTATGGTTGAGATATGATTATACTTGTTGCTCTAGGATGAAGGCTCCACACCTTCCCTTTTCATGCAAATTTAATGATAATAAAACCTTGGCTTCTTATGCTAATGGTATCTATGATTACTATGATGTGGAACAAATAGAAGAATTCGTTGCTTTTATGGGTGCTTATGAGATTGAATCTATGTTTAAAACGTTTGAAGATTTTGATGATTCAGTTTATAGACCTGAAAATTTTGCTATACTTAAATATTGCTATGAGAATTATGAATTCAATTCCGAAATTGATGCATTTATTGATAAAGTCTCCGCTGTCCAAGAAGAGACTAATATTTTGCAGGAAGCTATGGAAGAAGAAATTGATGAAACTGTGAGCTCATTGGATGAAAAAGATGATGAGGAGAGCGAGGAACAAAAGGAGGAAGAGAGGATTAGCTACCCGTGCCCACCTTCTAATGAGAGTAACTCTTCAACTCATACATTGTTTAATTCCCCTTTGTGCTTACCGAAGGATGATTGCTATGATGATTGTTATGATCCCGTTGATTTTCTTGAAATATCCCTTTTTGATGATGCTTGCTATGCTTGTGGCCAAGATGCCAATATGAATTACGCTTATGGATATGAACTTTCTATAGTTCCTTTTGTTAAACATGAAATTGTTGCTATTGCACCCATGCATGATAGTCCTATTATCCTTTTGAATTCTCCCGACTACACTATATCGGAGAAGTTTGTGCTTATTAACGATTATATTGATGGGTTGCGTTTTACCGTTGCACATGATGATTTTTATAGATATAATATGCATTTGCTTGCTGCTCCTACTTGCCATTATTATGAGAGAGGAACTATATCTCCACCTCTCTATGTTTCCAATATGATAAAATTGCAAGAAACTGTTTATACTATGCATTGGCCTTTACTTGGTGTGCATGAATTGTTCTTTTATGACATGCTGATGCATAGGAAGAGAGTTAGAATTCGTTGTTGCATGATATATGTTAATTTGTCCTCACTACTAAATTACAAATCATTGTTAATTAAAATTGGCTTTGATATACCTTGGGATCCGGGTGGATCCATTACTTGAACACTATATGCCTAGCTTAATGGCTTTAAAGAAAGCAGTGCTTGGGAGACAACCCGGAAGTTTTAGAGAGTCATTTATTTCTGTTGAGTGCTTTTATATAGTTTAAAACCAAAATAAAAATAAAGAGGGGAATGTCACATCCCTAGTTCCAGTATGCTTTAGGCTAGCTACTTGTCATGCCCAAGATGCGACCCTATCCTAAAGGAACTCGGAGGTCCCACCAAGGATAGAAGCGCATCTTGAAGACGCTTTTGCAAGGTAGATATCATTACATCAAACCATTACATAATAGTTGGGGATACATACATAAGGAACAAACGCCCCAAGAATACATCAACATCTTACAAGAGATCAACTTCCGACTACGGATGAAACACAAACAAAAACTCAAACGACATCCACCCTGCTAGCCCAGGCTGCCGACCTGGAACCTATCCCCTGATCGAAGAAGAAGCAGAAGAAGAACTCCAAAACAAGCAAACATCGCTCTCGCGTCATGATCATCACATAACCTGTACCTGCAAATGTTGTTGTAGTAATCTGTAATCCCATTACCATGGGTATCAAGACTAGCAAAGCTTAAAAGGAAAGGAAGGGGTAAAGTGGTGAGGTTGCAGCAGCGACTAAGCATATATGGTGGCTAACATACGCAAATGAGAGCGAGAAGAGAAGCAAACGGAACGGTCGTGAAGCTAACGATGATCAAGAAGTGATCCTGAACTACTTACGTTCAAACATAACCCAAAACCGTGTTCACTTCCCGGACTCCGCCGAAAAGAAACCATCACGGCTACACACACGGTTGATACGTTTTAATTCGTATCTGGTGTCAAGTTATCTATAACCGGACATGAACAAATTCCCATCTGCCACATAAACGCGGGCACGGCTCTCAAAAGTTTATGCCCTGCGGGGGTGTCCCAACTTAGCCCATCACAAGCTCTCACGGTCAACGACCTTCTCCCAGGAAGACCCGATCAGTCTCGGAATCCCAGTTTACAAGACATTTCGACAATGGTAAAACAAGACCAGCAAAGCCGCCCGATGTGCCGACAATCCCGATAGGAGCTGCACATATCTCGTTCTCAGGGCAACTCCGGATGAGACATCCTACGAGTAAAACCAGCCCTCAAGTTTCCCCGAGGTGGCCCCGCAGTCTACTCAGTTCGAACCAGCACTTAGAGAAGCACTGGCCTGGGGGGGCTAAAATAAAGATGACCCTCGGGTTGGCCAACCCAAGGGAAAGGTATAGGTGGTGGTGAGGCAAATGGTAAAACCAAGGTTGGGCCTTGATGGAGGAGTTTTATTCAAAGCAAACTGTCGAGGGGGTCCCATAAATCACCCAACCGCGTAAGGAACGCAAAATCAAGGAACATAACACCGGTATGACGGAAACTAGGGTGGCAAGAGTGGAACAAAACACTAGGCATAAGGCCGAGCCTTCCACCCTTTACCAAGTATATAGATGCATTAATTAAATAAGAGATATTGTGATATCCCAACCTAATCCTGTCCACCATGGAGCAATCTTCAACTCCACCTGCAACTAACAACGCTATAAGAGGGGCTGAGCAAAAGCGGTAACATAGCCAAGCAATGGTTTTCTAGGAAGGGTGAAAAGGTTAGAGGCTGACATGGCAATTTGGGAAGCTTGAAGAACAAGTGATAGGTAGCACAACATAGCGATAGAACGAAGCAACTAGCATAGCAATGATAGTAGTGAGATCCAAGGTGATGGTCATCTTGCCTGAAATCCCGCTAGGAAGAATAATGAGTCCATGAAGAAGATGAAGCCACGAAGATGAACCAAGCATAGACGAACGAATCCTCATGATCACAACGAAACAGGAACTAACGAGAAGGAGCACAACCGGAAAGAAGCAAACAACAAGGTAAACACACAACACATAAACATGACAAGATGCTCAACCAAGCATGATGCATGACAAAGGCTAAATGAAGCTACTCATGGCAAGAGATGATGCAAACAAGAGCAACACATCAAGGCAAGTTTAAATGAGACCGGAAACAAGAGCAAACAACAAGGTAAACACACAACACATAAACATGACAAGATGCTCAACCAAGCATGATGCATAACAATTCCGGTAAGTCCACATATGCAAATTTAGAAATTGGTCCAGAACTGAATAAACCTTATGTTCAAGTTGTTAAACAGCAAGTTAAGATGCACCAAGATGATCTACATGAGATTCTAGTCAAGTTACATATAAATTTCATTTAATTCAGAGCTACAACCTAGAATATATGAGCAAAACAAGTTAAACATGGCACTGATGCAAAATGCATATAAACGTCAAGAAAACACTCTCAAAACATGGATGCAACATGATAATATGAAACTTCATGAAAATCAAGCAAGTTTCATATAGAGCACACTCAAAACGGAGCAACGGTTCAACACATACACATGAAACAAGTTTAAAGGACAAGCTGTCCAAAACATCAACTAGGCATCTATCAAGAACCAAAACAATATGCTACAACATCTCAATGTGAAAACAAAAGGCATGGGCATGAAGTACAGGTAAAGCATTACAAAACATGAACACTGAGCTATCTCTAGAAAACAATATAACATGCTCAAAAGGACATGTCAAGGTTGCAAATAATAATAGTTTACAGACTTAGCGGAAATAACATCAGGTTGCAATGTTTAGAGCTATCAAACAACATGTTACATGAACTTATCATGGAAAACAAAGGCATGGAATGCTAATACTAAAGAGAAAGAACAAAACTCCCTTACTGAACTTATTCTAAAGATCAACATAAAATATGGTAGCATCCATGCAAACATGGCAAGTAATATGACAGATTCAGACATGGCAGGAGCAACGATAAGTAGGCATGTTGGTGAGCTGGTACAACTCACCACAGAGCAATACCTTACATGACAAGGTAACCAACAATAAGAATACATGTTTATGAATCTAAGCATGGCAAGAGCAACTACATAGGATGCACGGATCACTAGTTATTGACATGTCAAAACTGAACTTAATGTTAACAAGATGACAACAACATTATTTAGGAACATTGAGAGAAAGATATGAACAATCTACTGAAAGTTATAAATGCAACCAGGGGCATGGATGGATAGAGCATGACATGTGAAACAAAACATCCTTAGTGAACATCTCCAGGTTATGAATAAAATGACTTGTAGCAGCAGGTTTACATAGCATCATGATATAGCAGTTTCGGCCTAGCAAAACAGCAACAACAAGTACCCTACTTCACGTGCTTCGTGCACTCACTACAAGAACCACAAAAATACATGGATTGCACCACTGTAAAGATGTCATGATGTCGCTCAAAACTCATGTAGACATCAAGCTCATAGGATGCACACACAAAATGCAATGAAAAAGACAAAACAGCAAGTTATAACAGTCTCAGCAGGTTAACATCATTTAGCGCTCTTGCAAAGATGGTTTGGGCATCAATGTGAACTCAAACGATCATGGCACAATGGAATGAAATGAAAAGCATCTCACAATGAATATTTTGATATACTATATGCATGAAACGGAGCAGCACACAGGAAGTTATGGCATGATGAACAGAGCAACATAATGCAACAAACTGGGGACTTGGTGAGATTTTACCCCGCGAAAAGCTGGGCGAGGATGAACCAGGACGAAGGGATCCAGGGCGGGGGAGGAGTTTGGATCGGGGGAGTGGTGGATCTCATCCCACTCCCCAGATCCGGCGCCGGCGAGAGCTCCGGCGAGCTCTCTGGTGAGGAGGACGCGGAGGAGGCCGACGAGGGTCGTAGGAGGTCGGGGACGACTCCGGGGAGGTCGCGGGCGGCGGACCCGGTCGGAGGCGAGGGCCGGAGAGGCCGGAGGCGGCGCCGGCGGCGCGCC
>NC_041385.1:534541703-534581464 GCF_002162155.2 Triticum dicoccoides | reverse complement strand
GGCCCGGCAAGGCCCGGTTCGGCCCCGGGGCGGGCTGGATGTGGGCCCCGGGCGGCGGCGGCGATGTGTGGCGCTGGCGGCGGTCACGTGGCGTGACGTGGGTGGAGGGGAGCGGCGGTGGGGTGACGTGGCGGATTGGCAGTGGCCGGAGTGAGGTGGCTGCGGGCGGCGGACATGTCCGGCCGGCGGGGAAGATGTGTCCGGCGGCGCGGAGGGAAGAAGGTTAGGGTTTAGACCGAGAATTTCAGGGAGGCACACATATTTATAGGTAGAGGGAGCTAGGAGACTCCAAATGGGGAGCGGTTTTCACCCACACGATCATGATCGAATGACCGAGAGCATGGAGGAGGTTTGGATGGGCTCATGTGCTGTGGTGAATAGGGGCTTGGCTCCAAAGAAAGAGGGGTTTCGGGCTACGCGATTAACCATTGGGGCATCAAATGACCTCCAAATGGAACAAAATTTGACGGGTGGTCTACCGGTGATATACCAAGGCCACTTGGCAAACCTCGGTCCATTCCGAGAACCTTTTTATCCCGCTCACGAAACAAGGTCTGAGAGGGGGCGACCGGGCACGCGCGAGAGGTCTGGACTCTGAACGGACAACGAAGAGAACTGAGGGAACCCGAATGAATGCGAGTTTTGAAAAACAAGCAGATGAAATGCAGATGATGACATGGGAAAATGCAACAAGCAAGCAAATGACATGGAAACAATGGCGAATAACTGGAGGACACCTAGCGCATCAAAGCCGGGGCGTTACAACTCTGCTCCACTAACAAGAGATCTCGTCCCGAGATCTTAGGAACGAGACGGAAGAGAAAGAGGAAGAGGTGAAGTAAGAACGCAAGAGAGAAGATGAATAAAGTCGAGAGCACTCGGTTAGAAAAGATGAACGACGAATATGAGGAGAATCAAATGCTCATGGAAACAAGATAGACTCTGAAATCACTCCGGTTAGAACAAGATAAAAAAGGAACGAATAAAAGAATTTGGGCAGCACTCCGACTGAAAATGGAAGGAATAGAACATGAACTTCACAAGATGGGGTGGCACTTGATGAGATGAACAACGCAATGCCTCCAGACAAATTGAAAGAATGGAATGAAAAGATGGAAGAACAAGAACTTTCACGACGAATGAATTTGATAGCTTCCTTAGAGGAAGGGTTGAACGAAGTTTTTGAGAAAATCAACAAAAGAATAAGCTTGATGTGGACTTATCAAAACAACTCAAAACTTGAGGTGAAATTATACCACAACCAAAAGTCCGAATAGCTGAGCGGAACGAAGAAAATGCAAAACTCCACTTCAGAAGAATACGGAGAATTAACTGCACTTCGAGATGTGAGAAGAAAAGATACTTGAACTCCACCAACAAAAATCTTGATGAACTCTTGAAGAATGAATTAAATCATGAAGAACCACCATGAAGAACTCCGGTGACAAAAAGATGATGAGATAGAGTGGAGGATGAAAGAATAATATTAAAGCTTGCGATGATTTATATGGGGGTTCCGACGAAATGGTCGAGGAAATTTGAACTTCGGAAAAGAAAAGATGAAGACACTTGGAACCGAGAGATTATTCATCATGAACAAACTCCGAAGGAAGGGATTAATCACTTGGAGGAAATAAGAATAAGATTTATTGTATGCTTATCCTTCATCAAATTAAATTGATGACATGCAATGGATTTTGCATACTACTTATTCTTCTTGAAAAGGATTGAGGGGGGGTATAGCACAAAACTTGAGAAAGTCTTCATGAACCACCGGTAGGATTCGAAAGAACTAATGGATTAAAGTGATAATCAAGCAAAAAGAATCTTGAACGAACCACCGTAAGAATTCGAAAATGACTAATGGAAGAGAATGAATCACCGGGAAGAAGTAGACAAACAAATATGCCTGAGGGGATTTAGATACAAGAGAACGGGAAGAACTCGAGCTAATTAACAAACATTTGAACGAAGCACCGGGTTAAATGGATAACGGTAGCCGAAATGTGAGGACGAAGAATTCTTCTGGAATGATGGCCTCCGGTGAAAAGAAATGGGAAAACAACTTCTGACATACACCGGATGGGTTAGAAAAGGAATAACTGACAAATGGAATAATTCGAGAGGATAACATGAAGCTAGAACAACGAAACTTCGAGAGAACAGACAATATTTAGAGGAAAAACTCTTCTTCGGTCTTCAAATGACGATGAGAAACACCACCAAAATTACTGAGGTACTCCGGTAGAATGTAAAAGAGGAAGGGTTGAACCAAAGATGAAAAGAATTTGAAAGCGATCTTGGAGATGGCATCTGACTGATGAAATCCATTCTTACGTCACACTTGAAAAGAATTGAGAATAACTCCAGGGAAATTAGAAGATTCAGGTAAGATCCTGGGAAAAGACCTGTGGGTTAGGGCCCACTAAAGAAAAAACCGTTGGAAAAGGATTGTTGAAGAGATAGATGATGCACTGGAACAATTGAAATATTTGAATGAGGTGACAACCTCGAATTAATTGGAACACAGACGAATCTCTTGAGATGTCTTCCGAACTCCGGAATGATTGAATGGCGAGAGGCAAACGAGCAAGGAAAACACTCGATTCACGGAAAAGAATATGATCAACCCAAAAAACTTGAATTGAATCCACCGGAAAAAAAAGAGATGGAGAATGTCAAATGAGAAGACTGAAGAGGCTCCACACAAATGAAATTGATGGTCGAAACAGACTTAGACTTCGGGAAGAAGAGGGTGGGAGTGCGGGAAAACAAAGGAAACTTGGAAGGGGGAACCGGCGAATATCTTGAAGAGAAAACACCGGTTGAAATCATTGAGGAAAGGAAGCAAAGACTTCGCACGAGTATGATGGATACTCGATTACGGACTCTGGCTCCGAGAAGAAAAAGGGTGGGTGGGTGGGAAAAGAAGACAACTAAGGATTGAACTTGGCAAAGATGAAGAGGCTCGAGTCAACTTGACGAGAAATGCACCGGATAAAAAGAGCTGAGAACCAACGATCGAAAAACCAACTGCGTGATCCTAAAGAAAAAATTGAAGGGAAGAGGAGTAAGTCAAAACACCTACGTCAAGATTCCTCACCAGAGCAACGAAGGAGCTGAGGAGTAAAAAGAATTCCTACTCTCCGATATAACTAGACTTCGAAAATGGTTTTCTTCTAGACTCGACAACGACCAACTACGAACAATCAAGGGGGCTCCTATGGTCGGTCGAGGCTCTGATACCAACTTGTCACGCCCAAGATGCGACCCTATCCTAAAGGAACTCGGAGGTCCCACCAAGGATAGAAGCGCATCTTGAAGACGCTTTTGCAAGGTGGATATCATTACATCAAACCATTACATAATAGTTGGGGATACATACATAAGGCACAAACACCCCAAGAATACATCAACATCTTACAAGAGATCAACATCCGACTACGGATGAAACACAAACAAAAACTCAAACGACATCCACCCTGCTAGCCCAGGCTGCCAACCTGGAACCTATCCCCTGATCGAAGAAGAAGCAGAAGAAGAACTTCGAAACAAGACAACATCGCTCTCGCGTCATGATCATTGCATAACCTATACCTGCAACTGTTGTTGTAGTAATCTGTGAGCCACGAGGACTCAGCAATCCCATTATCATGGGTATCAAGACTAGGAAAGCTTAAAGGGAAAGGAAGGGGTAAAGTGGTGAGGTTGCAGCAGCGACTAAGCATATATGGTGGCTAATATACGCAAATGAGAGCGAGAAGAGAAGCCAACGGAATGGTCGTGAAGCTAACAATGATCAAGAAGTGATCTTGAACTACTTATGTTCATACATAACCCAAAACTGGGTTCACTTCCTGGACTCCGCCGAAAAGAAACCATCACGGCTACACACATGGTTGATGATTTTTAATTCGTATCTGGTGTCAAGTTATCTACAACCAGACATTAAAAAATTCCCATCTGCCACATAACCACGAGCACGGCTCTCGAAAGTTTATACCCTGCAGGGGTGTCCCATTTTAGCCCATCACAAGCTCTCACGGTCAACGAAGGATATTCCTTCTCCCAGGAAGACCCGGTCAGTCTCAGAATCCCGGTTTACAAGACATTTCGACAATGGTAAAACAAGACCAGCAAAGCCGCCCGATGTGCCGACAATCCCGATAGGAGCTGCACATATCTCGTTCTCATGGAAACATCAGATGAGACATCCTACGAGTAAAACCAGCCCTCAAGTTTCCCTGAGGTGGCCCCGTAGTCTACTCAGTTCGAACCAGGACTTAGAGAAGCACTGGCCCAGGGGGGCTAAAATAAATATGACCCTCGGGTTGGCCGACCCAAGGGAAAGGTATAGGTGGTGGTGAGGCAAATGGTAAAACCAAGGTTGGGCCTTGCTGGAGGAGTTTTATTCAAAGTGAACTGTCAAGGGGGCTCCCATAAATCACCCAACCGCATAAGGAACACAAAATCAAGGAACATAACACCGGTATGACGGAAACTAGGGCGTCAAGAGTGGAACAAAACACCAGGCATAAGGTCGAGCCTTCCACCCTTTACCAAGTATATATATGCATTAATTAAATAAGAGATACTGTGATATCCCAACCTAATCCTGTCCACCATGGAGCAATCTTAAACTTCACCTACAACTAACAACGCTATAAGAGGGGCTGAGAAAATGCGGTAACATAGCCAAGCAACGGTTTGCTAGGAAGGGTGAAAAGGTTAGAGGCTGACATGGCAATTTGGGAGGCTTGAAGAACAAGTGATAGGTAGCGCAGCATAGCGATAGAACGAAGCAACTAACATAGCAATGATAGTAGTGAGATCCAAGGTGATGATCATCTTGCCTGAAATCCCGCTAGTAAGAAGAACGAGTCCATGAATAATATGAAGCCATGAAGACGAACCAAGCATAGACGAACGAATCCTCACGATCACAACAAAACAGGAACTAATGAGAAGGAGCATAGCCGAAAAGAAGCAAACAACAAGGTAAACACACAACACATAAACATGACAAGATGCTCATCCAAGCATGATGCATGACAAAGGCTAAATGAAGCTACTCATGGCAAGAGATGATGCAAACAAGAGCAACACATCAAGGCAAGTTTAAATGAGGCCGGAAACAACATATAACAATTCCGGTAAGTCCTCATATGCAAATTTAGAAATTGGTCCAGAACTGAATAAACCTTATGTTTAAGTTGTTAAACAGAAAGTTAAGATGCACCAAGATGATCTACACGAGATTCTAGTCAAGTTACATATAAAGTTCATTTAATTCGGAGCTACGGCCTAGAAGATATGAGCAAAACAAGTTAAACATGGCATTGATGCAAAATGCATACAAACGTCAAGCAAACACTCTCAAAATATGGATGCAACATGATAATATGAAACTTCATGCAAAATCAAGCAAGTTTCATATAGAGCACACTCAAAACGGAGCAACGGTTCAACACATACACATGAAACAAGTTTAAAGGACAAGCTGTCCAAAATAGCAACTAGGCATCTATCAAGCAACCAAACAATATGCTACAACATCTCAACGTGAAAACAAAAGGCATGGGCATGAATTAAAGGTAAATCATTACAAAACATGAACACTGAGCTATCTCCAGAAAACAATATAACATGCTCAAAAGGACATGCCAAGGTTGCAAATAATAACAGTTTACAGACTTAGCAGAAATAACATCAGGTTGCAATGTTTAGAGCTATCAAACAACATGTTACAGGAACTTATCATGGCAAACAAAGGTATGGCATGCTAATACTAAAGACAAAGAACAAAACTCCCTTATTGAACTTATTCTAAAGATCAACAGAAAAGATGGTAGCATCCATGCAAACATGGCAAGTAATATGACCGATTCAGACATGGCAGGAACAACGATAAGTAGGCATGTTGGTGAGCTTGTACAACTCACCACAGAGCAATACATGACATGAAAAGGTAACCAACAGTAATAATACATGTTTACAAAGCTAAGCATGGAAAGAGAAATTACATAGGGTTCATGAATCACTAGTTATTGACATGGAAAAACTGAACTTAATGCTAACAAGATGATAGCAACATTATTTAGCAACTTTAAGAGCAAGATATGAACAATTTACATAAAGTTATAAATGCGACCGAGGGCATGTATTTATAGAGCATGACATGTATCACAAAACATCCTTAGTGAACATCTCCAGGTTATGCATAGAATGACTTGTAGCAGCAGGTTTACATAGCATCATGCTATAGCAGTTTCAGCCTAGCAAAACAACAACAACAAATACGCTACTTCATGAGCTTGATGCACTCGCTACAAGACTCACAAAAATACATGGATTGCACCAGTCTAAAGATGGCATGATGTAGATCAAAACTCATGTAGACATCAAGCTCATAGGATGCACACACACAAAATGCAATGAAAAAGACAAAACAGCAAGTTATAACAGTCTCAGCAGGTTAACATCAGTTAGCACTCTTACAACGATAATTTTGGCATCAAGATCAACATAAACGAGCATGACACAATGGTATGAAATGAAGAGCATCTCAGAATGAACATTTTGATATGCTATATGCATGAAACGGAGCAGCACACATGAAGTTATGGCATTATGAACAGAGCAACATAATGCAACAAACTGGGGACTTGGTGAGATTTTACCCCGCGAAAAGCTGGACGAGGATGAACCGGGACGAAGGGATCCAGGGCGGGGGAGGCGTTTGGATTGGGGGAGTGGTGGATCTCATCCCACTCCCCATATCCGGCGCCGGCGAGAGGTCCGGCGAGCTCTCCGGCGAGGAGGACGCGGAGGAGGCCGACGAGGGTCGGAGGAGGTTGGGGACGACTCCGGGGAGGTCGCGGGCGGCGGACCCGGCCGGAGGCGAGGGCCGGCGAGGCCAGAGGCGGCGATGGCGGTGCACCGGCGAGGGAGATGGGGAGGTGGGCGGCGGTGCTCCGGGCCCGGAGGAGGTCGCCGGGCGGCGCGGGACGGCGGCACACGGCGGCCGACGAAGGCGGCGGATGAGGCTATGGGGAGCCGGGCGGTGCAGGCGGCGGCGGCGATGCAGCATAGGCGCGCGGGGACACGGGCGGCGGCGAGCGGGCCCAGCGAGGCCCGGTTCAGCCCCTGGGCGGGCCGGATCTGGGCCGCGGGCGGCGGCGGCGATGTGGGGCGCTGGCGGCGGTGACGTGGCGCGACGCGAGTGGAGGGGAGCGGTGGCGGGGTGATGTGGCGGATTGGGAGTGGACGGAGTGAGGTGGCTGCGGGCGGCGGACATGTCCGGCCGGCAGGGAAGATGTGTCCGGTGGCACGGAGGGAAGAAGGTTAGGGTTTAGACCGAGAATTTCGGGGAGGCACACATATTTATAGGTAGAGGGAGCTAGGAGACTCTAAATGGGGAGCGGTTTTCGCCCACACAATCGTGATCGAACGACCGAGAGCATGGAGCGGGTTTGGATGGGCTCATGGGCTGTGGTTAAGAGGGGCCGGGCTGCAAAGAGAGAGGGTTTTCGAGATACGTGGTTAATCGTTGGGGCATCAAACGACCTCCAAATGGAACGAAATTTGACGGGCGGTCTACCGATGATATACCAAGGCCACTCGGCAAACCTCGATCCATTCCGAGAGCGTTTTTATCCCACTGACGAGACAAGGTCTGAGAGGGGGCGACAGGGCACGCGCGAGAGGTATGGACTCCGAACGGACAACGAAGAGAACTGGGGGAACCCGAACGGATGTGAGTTTTGAAAAACAAGCAAATGAAATGTAGATGATGACATGGAAAAATGCAACACGCAAGCAAATGACATGGCAACAACGACAAATAACTGGAGGACACCTGGCGCATCGAATCCGGGGCGTTACACTACTGTTGTTTGCATCATGTTTAAAATTCAAATGAACTTGAATTGGGGGATGTTCAATCCCTAGCATCAATGAAATTCAAATAGGTTCAACTAAAAATATTTTTAGTGAACCCAAATAGCCTTCAAAAATGTTCATCATTTTTGGAAAATGCTGGAAACAGCAACCAGAGGTGTTGCACATTTTTGCATGACATTTTGGATTGTAGAATTAACACATATTTTATTTTGAATTGGAGCAAATAAATACTATAAATACTTTATTGCTCCAATAATTCTGATTTTTGTTGAGGGGCTTTGGAATAATCCATATAGTCCCTGCAAAACTTATCAGAAGCAACAAAATTAGTTTGGTTCAAAAACCAAACTAAAACAAATGTCAGAAATTGAAAACAAAAACAAAATATAAAAAAGGGAGGAACTACCTGGACTTACCTGGGCCACTTGCTGGCCTGGCACTATGCCGGCCCAGCCGACTGGCCAGCGCCAGTCACCCCCAACCTCCTGACAGAAGGACGAGGGGCACGTGCTCGCCGCCCGCGCGCATGGGCGCCACGCCACCTGCCTCCTTGCCCCTTCCCCTCGATGCTCTGGCCTCTTTGGACGTCGCGACGACACACCCCGGACCCCTCTCACTCGCCCTTGTGCTCGTCCCCTTCTCTGCCGCTCGCTCTCTCAACCGCCCGAGCGCCACCGTCGTTGCCGCTCGCCGTTGTCGCGCCCACCACCACGGCCTCACCTCTCCGAAGAATCCAAGAGCTTCGCCGCGTCTTCGTCGTCCTCCCCGTTAAGCCACGCGTCGCCAGATGCCCCGTGGAGCCGCCTCCACCATCATCTTTAACCCCGGCCACCGTGGATCTCCACCGCCCGTCCGTCGCCTGCAGAGCCTCCCCCGAGCCGTTGTTTCCTCTGTTGGACTCTCCGTGAGGTCCCACCTCAAATCCCCCTCTCCCCCTTGTCTTTTGCAAGTTGCAGCCACGATCCTGCTCGAGGTCGAACTTCGGCCGCCGCCGCGAGCTCCGCTCCGGTGGGATCCGATCACCCCACGGCCTCCCACCTGCTCCCCTGGATGCATACGAGGACGGGCTATGACCCGGTGGTCTCCGCGCATCCAGCCGCCGCTCGTAGCGCAAGTCCGGCCAGTTGCCGCTGCGGTATTGGTCGCCGCCGGCCAAAACTCCGGCGGGCTGACGTGGCCTTTTAGTTAGGCACTAATTACCCCCTAGAGACACTGACAGTGAGCCTCATCGCCCCTAATCTTCCATTTAAGATAAAACTAACCCCTGTTTAAAACTTGTGACACTGACGTGTGGACCCCACACGTCAGGGCTGACCCTGGTCAGCCCCGGTTGACCTGCTGACGTCGTGTTGTCATCATGCCGACGCAGTAAATGATTTTCTGGATTATTTCTATTTTGGAAATTCTGGAAAATTAGCAAAACTTCAAAAATTCACAGAAATTCAACCGTAGCTCAGATTGAAATAAGTTATATATGAAAAATTATCAGAAAAATTCAATCTATCCATCTGTACCAGTTTCATGCATGACAAACCAACTTATACCTACTGTATAAGTGAAAACATGTAAATGCCATTTATAAAGGGCTTATTTTGGAGATGCATTTGAATCTTTGGTTCAAATGGACTCCATCCAAATAACAGCTGTTGCATTAGCTCAAACAGCATCACATCTACATGCCATGTTCATGCATCATATTGTTGCATATGCTTGTGTATTGATTGCCGACACCGTTCCTTCTCGATAGGTCCTTCTCCGGATAGTGCTCGGGAGTACCTGTCTATGAAGCAGTGCCTCCCCTGTTGATCTACTAGGCAAGCAAACCCCGTTGTTCATTCTGATACAATCCTACTCTCTCGCTCCTACTATCAGTTATTACATTAGGACAACAACGATTCAACTACTACTTTGTGCTGCGGTAGTTGAACCCATTCCTCTGCATGACCTGTCATTGCCATAGTAAATAGTTGAAACCCACTAGCATGTGTAGGAGTTGATTGAAGCCATTATTGTGTTCCTACCATGCCATGCTTGCTATTGCTTAGAGTGTGTCAGGTCTGATTCATTGGAAATGAACTGGAGTGCAGTGTTCTATGTTTTGATGCTGAGAGTGAAGTGTGTGAACACGATTTGGTAAAGGTAGCGGTGAGAGGCCATGTAGGAGCACATGGTGGGTTGTCTCACTGGAACCGTCCTTATGCATCGAGTTCTGTGTATGTTGTCCAATGATTAGCTACTACCACGCATTGGAATGCTTAAGTGCCCCTCTCGACTTATTAACCAACTTGATCTCTGTCCAGGAGTCGCAACTAGTCTTGGTGTTTTTACGTAGTGTTATTTTTCTACCAAGTGGCACCCGACAGGGTGGGCTTGGGACAGACTAGGCACACATGGCCTAGTGTACCGAGTGGCACCCAGATGGTGGCCTTGGAAACCCTGCACACATCGTTTGGCGCCGTGATGGAAACCTCGGCCGTACTCCCTTGCGGATGGAACCCGAATAGGTGATAAACCTGGACTAGGGTCTTGTGTGGTTAGTCAGGTCGTGGCTGACACCCTCGCCAGGCTTCCGATTGAAGGTTGCCGAGATACATGATGTGTACATGGCGGTAAGTGGTGAGAGCGTGTGTGAAGAAGTACACCCCTGCAGGGTTAACATGATCTATTCGAATAGCCGGGTCCGTGGTTATGGACTTCTTGGATGCTTACGTGGTACATAGACAACTTGAAGTGGATACTCTAAAATTCTCAAGACAAGTGTGAGTGCTATGGATGGCCATCTCGTAGGGAGACAGGGATGAATCCATAGTAGTTTATTGTGTGGTGGCTAGTGGACTCGTGTAAGCCATCTGACCTCAAAGAAGTTTCTCATAGTCGTAGAACAGGATAGCCACTGAGTCAATGCTGGCTTGCTGCAACTAAACCCCACAATACCTTCTTGATACAAATGCATGTATGATAGGATCTGATGTAAGTCTTGCTGAGTACCTTTGTACTCATGTTGCTTTATTTATGTTTCCGCAGCGGAGACTCCGGTCTTACTAGTGTTCTCGTGGACTTCGACAAGTAGCATGTACCTTAGCTACGATCTTGATCGGACGTTGTAGATAGTCAGGCTCTTTAGCCTTTTTCATTTGTAGATGTCTGTACTCAGACATGTAATGCTTCCGCTTGTTGCTTGTATGCTCTAAATGTTGGGTCATGTGACCCCTATTTGCAATAAATGCTATGATGGCTCTTTGAGCCTTATCTATATGAGTTGTTGAGTTATGTTGTGATGCCATGTTGTACAACACATACTTGCATGTTATGCATACGTGTAATGTGTATTGCTATGTGTGGGATCTGACTATCTAGTTGTTTATCCTTAGTAGCCTCTCTTACCGGGAAATGTCTCCTAGTGCTTCCACTGAGCCCTGGTAGCTTGCTACTGCTCTAGAACACTTAGGCTGGCCAGCATGTGTTCTTCTTTGTTCCTGTGTCTGTCCCTTCGGGGAAATGTCACGCGGTGTCTACCAGAGTCCTGTTAGCCTGCTACAGCCCGGCCTCTCCGAAGTCCTGCTAGCCCAGTTGCTACAGCCCGGATTCACTCGTTGATGACCGACACGTTCGTTGATGGGTCATGTATGCCTGTCCCTGTAAGTTAGTGCCACTTTGGGTTCACAACTAGCCATGTCGGCCCGGGTTCTTTGTCATATGGATGCTAGCGACACCATCATATATGTGTGTCAAAAGGCGCAAACGGTCCCGGGCATGGTAAGGCGACACCCGTGGGAATACCATGCGTGAGGCCGCAAAGTGATATGAGGTGTTACATGCTAGATCGGTGTGGCATAGAATCGGGGTCGTGACAGGGAACCCAAAACTTTTCAAAAAGAAAAGTGAAAGTGAGAGAGACAAGCATTGTTGAAGTGGGAGAGCTCCTTGAACTTTGTTCATGCTCACGGAAACTTTGTGAACCTTAATTATAGAAACTTTTCATCAAAAATAATTATCCCCTTGTACAATTCCATTGTATTATAAAAATAATGTGCCAAGGTTTGCCTTTAGGATGTTTACACTGCTTATTGGTTTGTACGATGCAGGACAAAAACTTTGGCTGTAGTGCGTGATTTTACATTTTTAACTGGAACGTCAAATGGTTCTGATTCTTTTTGCACTATCTTGTTGTGAAAAGTTTTTATTTTCCTAATTTTGGTAGAAGTTTTGGGGTACAGAAGTATGGTGAATGTTCAGATTGCTACAGACTGTTCTGTTTTTGACAGATTCTGTTTCTGATGCATACTTTGCTTGTTTTGATGAAACTATAAATTTATATCAGTGGATTAAGGAATGGAAAATCTATATTACAGTAGACACAATGCAAAAACAAAATATGAATTGGTTTGCAATAGTACTTAGAGTAGTGATTTGCTTTATTATACTAACGGATCTTACCGAGTTTTCTGTTGAAGTTTTGTGTGGATGAAGTGTTTGATCGAGGAGGTCTCGATATGAGGAAAAGGAAGAGAGGCAAGAGCTCAAGCTTGGGGATGCCTGAGGCACCCCAAGTAAATATTTAAGGAGACTCAAGCGTCTAAGATTGGGTATGCCCCGGAAGGCATCCCCTCTTTCTTCAATAAGTATCGGTATGTTTTCGTATTCGTTTTGTTCATGCGATATGTGCAAGTCTTGGAGCGTCTTTTGCATTTAGTTTTCACTTTTATTTTATGCACCATGCTGGTATGAGATAGTCCTTGGTTGATTTATAGAATGCTCATTGCACTTCACTTAAATCTTTTGAGTATGGCTTTATAGAATGCTTCATGTGCTTCACTTATATCATTTGAAGTTTGGATTGCCTGTTTCTCTTCACATAGAAAACCGCCATTTGTAGAATGCTCTTTTGCTTCACTTATATTTGTTAGAGCATGGGCATATCTTTTGTAGAAATAATTGAGCTCTCTTGCTTCACTTATATCTATTTAGAGAGATGACAGGAATTGGTCAATCACATGGTTAGTAATAAAATCCTACATAAACTTGTAGATCACTGAATATGATATGTTTGATTCCTTGCAATAGTTTTGCGATAGAAAGATGGTGATATTAGAGTCATGCTAGTGGGTGGTTGTGGACTGTAGAGACACTTGTGTTGAGGTTTGCAAGTCCCGTAGCATGCACATATGGTAACCGTTGTGTGACAAATTTGAAGCATGGGGTGTTTCTTTGATTGTCTTCCTTATGAGTGGCGGTCGGGGATGAGCGATGGTCTTTTCCTACCAATCTATCCCCCTAGGGGCATGCGTAGTAGTGCTTTGCTTTGAGGGTTAATAAACTTTTGCAATAAGTATGTGAGTCCTTTATGACTAATGTTGTGTCCATGGATTATACACACTCTCACCCTTCCATCATTGCTAGCTTCTTCAGTACCGTGCATTGCCCTTTCTCACCTCGAGAGTTGCTGCAAACTTCGCCGGTGCATCCAAACCCCATGATATGATATGCTCTATCACACATAAGCCTCCTTATATCTTCCTCAAAACAACCACCATACCTACCTATCATGGCATTTCCATAGCCATTCCGAGATATATTGCCATGCAACTTCCATCATCATCATATACATAACTTGAGAATTCATTGTCATATTGCTTTGCATGATCGTAAGATAGCTAGCATGATGTTTTCATGGCTTGTCCGTTTTTTGATGTCATTGCTGCGCTAGATCATTGCACACCCCGGTACACCGCCGGAGGCATTCATATAGAGTCATATCTTTGTTCTAATATCGAGTTGTAATATCGAGTTGTAAGTAAATAGAAGTGTGATGATCATCATTATAGAGCATTGCCCCCCAAAAAAAGAGAGGCCAAAGAAGCCTAAATAAAAAAAGGGGCCAAAGAAGCCCATCCAAAAAAAGAAAAGGGGCAATGTTACTATCCTTTTACCACACTTGTGCTTCAGAGTAGCACCATGTTCTTCATATAGAGAGTCTCCTATATTATCACTTTCATATACTAGTGGGAATTTTTCATTATAGAACTTGGCTTGTATATTCCAACGATGGGCTTCCTCAAATGCCCTAGGTCTTCATGATCAAGCAATTTGGATGCACACCCACTTAGTTTTAGTTTGAGCTTTCATACATTTATAGCTCTTAGTGCATCCGTTGCATGGCAATCCCTACTCCTCGCATTGACATCAATTGATGGGTATCTCCATAGCCCATTGATTAGCCGCGTCGATGTGAGACTTTCTCCCTTTTTTTCTTCTCCACATAAACCCCCACCATTATATTCTATTCCACCTATAGTGCTATATCCATGGCTTTTTCTCATGTATTGCATGAGGGTTGAAAAGGCTGAAGCGCGTTAAAATGTATGAACCAATTGCTTGGCTTGTCAACGGGGTTGTGCATGATGGGAGCATTTTGTGTGATGAAAATGAAGCATGGCCAAACTATATGATTTTGTAGGGATAAGCTTTATTAGTACGCTCGAAAATGCTTCTATGTGGCCATGTTGTTTTGAAAAGACATGATTGCTTTATTAGTACGCTCGAAGTATTATTGTTCTTATGTCAAATGATAGACTATTGCTTTGAATCACTCGTGTCTTAATATTCATGCCATGATCAGATATATGATCAGGATTATGCTAGGTAGCATTCCACATCAAAAATTATCTTTTTTATCATTTACCTACTCGAGGACGAGCAGGAATTAAGCTTGGGGATGCTGATACGTCTCCATCGTATCTATAATTTTTCATTGTTCCATGCCAATATTCTTCAACTTTCATATACTTTTGGCAATTTTTATATTATTTTTGGGACTAACATATTGATCCAGTGCCCAGTGCCAGTTCCTGTTTGTTGCATGTTTTATGTTTCGCAGAAACCCAATATCAAACGGAGTCCAAATGGCATAAAAATAGAGGGAGAATTATTTTGGAATATTTGTGATTTTTGGGAGGAAGAATCAACGCGAGACGGTGCCCGAGGTGGCCACGAGGGTGGCCCATGCCACCACTTTAAGTGGGTGCGCCCCTGACCCTCGTGGGCCCCTCGTAAGGCGATTGATGCCCTTATTTGGCCGCAAGAAAGCCAATTTTTGGAAAAATATCTGGGCGAAGGTTTAAATCCAATCGGAGTTACGGATCTCCGAATATAAAAGAAACGGTGCCAGGGCAGAATCCGAGAATGGAGAAATAGAGAGAGGCAGAGACATAGATCCAATCTCGGAGGGGCTCTCGCCCCTCCCATGCCATGGGAGCCATGGACCAGAGGGGAAACCCTTCTCTCATCTAGTGAGAAGGTCAAGGAAGAAGAAGAAGAAGAAGAAGAAGAAGGGGGGGGGCTCTCTCCCCCTTGCTTCCAGTGGCGCTGGAACACTGCCGGGGGCCATCATCATCACCGCCATCTTCACCAACATCTCCATCACCTTCCCCCATCTATATTCAGCGGTCCACTCTCTCGCAACCCGCTGTACCCTCTACTTGAACATGGTGCTTTATGCTTCATATTATTACCCAATGATGTGTTGCCATCCTATGATGTCCGAGTAGATTTTCGTTGTCCTACCGGTGATTGATGAATTGCTATGATTGGTTTGAATTGCATGTTTTATTATTGGTGCTGTCCTATTGTGCCCTCCGAGTCGCGCAAGGGTGAGAGATCCCCGCTGTAGGGTTTGCAATATGTTCATGATTTGCTTATGGTGGGTGGCGTGAGTGACAAAAGCACAAACCCGAGTAAGTAGGTTGTTTGAGTATGGGATAAAGGGGACTTGATGCTTTAATGCTATGGTTGGGTCTTACCTTAATGATCTTTAGTAGTTGTGGATGCTTGCTATAGTTCCAATCATAAGTGAATATGAGCCAAGAAGAGAAAGTATGTTAGCTTATGCCTCTCCCTCAAATAAAATTGTAATAGTGATTATTGGTCTAGTAACATAGTCAATTGCTTAGGGACAATTTCACAACTCCTACCACCACTTTTCCACACTCGCTATATTTACTTTATTGCTTCTTTATCTAAACAGCCCCTAGTTTATATTTACGTGCTCTTTATTATCTTGCAAACCTATTCAACAACACCTACAAAGTCCTTCTAGTTTCATGCTTGTTCTAGGTAAAGCAAACACTAAGCGTGCGTAGAGTCGTATCAGTGGCAGATAGGACTTGAGAGGATATTTATTCTACCTTTAGCTCCTCGTTGGGTTCGACACTCTTACTTATCGAAAGAGGCTACAATTATCCCCTAAACTTGTGGGTTATCACTCCCTGATTCAGACATGGTGGTAAGAAACCAATCTAGCACACAAGCAAACAAAAAGCAAACGAAAAGACGAACGAAAGAAGGGTGAATAAAAAGGCAAATATTTTTTTGATTTTCTGAAAACGTTTTAGAAGTGGGGGATAGGAAAATGAGAGGAAAATGGCAAATAATGTAAGTGGAAGAGATGAGAGTTTATGATGGGAACTTAGTAGGCTTGATGTAGATCCTCCCCGGCAATGGCGCCAGAAATTCTTCCTGTTACTTCTTGAGCTTGCATTGATTTTTCCCTTGAAGAGGAAAAGGTGATGCAGTAAAGTAGAGATAAGTATTTCCCTTAGTTAAGAACCAAGGTATCAATCTAGTAGGAGGCAAAATCAAGTCTCAAATTTATGCGCCTTCACAAACTAACAAACACTTGCACACAACGCGAAAAAGGGGTTGACAATCCCTTCATTGTCATGAACAAGAGTGAGATCCGATAGAGATAGATAAAACAAAGTAAACCCCGGGGCCATAAGTTTCACTAGAGGCTTCTCTCTTGAAAGAAAGCATACAGTGGGTAAACAATTTACTTTCGAGCAACTGATAGAAAAGCGCAAAGTTATGATGATATCTAAGGAAATGATCATGAATATAGGCATCACATCCGTGTCAAGTAGACCGAAACGATGCCGCATCTACTACTATTACTCCACACATCGCCCGCTATCCAACATGCATCTAGATTATTAAGTTCATAAGAACGGAGTAACGCCTTAAGTAAGAACATGATGTAGAGGGATAAACTCAAGCAATATGATGAAAACCCCATCTTTTTACCCTTGGTGGCAACAATACAATACGTGCCTCACTACCCCTTCCATCACTGGGTGAGGACACCGCAAGATTGAACCCAAAACTAAGCACCTCTCCCATTGCCAGAAAAACCAATCTAGTTGGCCAAACCAAACTGTAGTTTGAAGTGAAATACAAAGATATCAAATAATGCATATAAGAATTCAGAAAATACTCAAATAATATTCATAGGTAATCTGATCATAAATCCACAATTCATCGGATCTCGACAAACACACCGCAAAAGAATATTACATCGGCTTGAACTCCAAGAATATCAAGGAGAACATTGTATTGAAGATCAAAGAGAGAGAAGAAGCCATCTAGCTACTAGCCATGGACCTATAAGTGTGTGGTAAACTACTCACGATTCATCGGAGGGGTGGCAAGGATGATGTAGAGCACCTCTGTGATCGAATCCCCCTCCGGCAGGGTGTCGAAAAAGGTCCCAAGATGGGATCTCGTGGTTCTAGAACTTGCGGCAGCGGAAAAGTATTTTGGTGTGTCTCTTTGATGGTTTTTGAATATTCGAGAATATATAGTGGTGGAATTAGGTCAGGAGGGCACCCGAGGGTCCACAAGCCCACAGGATGCCCCCCTAGGGCGCGCCCTAGAGGCTTGTGGACTCCTCGGGACTGTTCTGGCCCTTTCTCCAAGTTACTTAGGTGTCTTCTGGTCCAAGAAAAATCATCGGGAAATTTTTATTCTGTTTGGACACTGTTTGATATTCCTTTTCTGTAGAACTAAAAAACAAGGGAAAACAGAAACTTGCACTGGGCTCTAGGTTAATTGGTTAGTCCTAAAAATAATATAAAATAGCATATTAATGCATATAAAACATCCAAAACAGATAATATAATAGCATGGAACAATCAAAATTGTAAATACATTGGAGATGTATCAATAGCAAACAAGTCATGCAAGCTAGTAGTGCGAAGATGCGACATACTAGATGTAATCATGGAAATCATGTCATGTGTGCAAATAGTGGGCATACATAATGCACATGACACGCACAAGCATGAAAACAAGATATGAGCAAAGAAGGTTCATTGTATTGGCAAGAAGTCCTATGTAAATAGCAATGGAACACCATGACTCTCCCAACACAAGAATCAACAATAGCATGTCGCACATGGTAAACATGGCAATAGCAACTAGTATCTCCCCCAAGCATGCAAATACACATAGAAGTAGTAGAATCATGGATCATGTGATATGCAAAGCATGGGTCACCAAAGCATGTTATCCAAATGGAAATGAGCATATCATGCGAAGTGAACATGGCAATATGGGCATATAATATGTAATGGACAATAACCCATAACCAAGTGAGGGCTATGTAGAAGAATTGTGTGAAGTCTTTGCACAATGGAAACAGTGTGGGAAACAATCCACGAGATGCCAAGGCATCATTGCTCTCTAAAGCTCGTTTTGTCAACTCAAGGGATTATGAGGTTGACAAGTATTCATGGGTACCTACACAAAAGAGACACAAACCAAAGAAATTGTGTGCGTGGTAAATGTACACATCGTCCATCATGATGTGTATGTGCACGTGTGAGTTCGCACAAGATAAGCATCACTGAAAGAAATTCAAGGCATGATATAGGAACATGTCATCCATCATGAAAGAATAGTTGTTATGTATGACACGACGGGGACGCAAATTGAGCGTGCAAGTATATGACACAACAATAGCATTGTTATTTATGGGGAGCATATTGTGCACACAAGTATTGGGATCATGCAATGGATGGGAGTGATCAAAATCTCCTAAAATGTATGAGGAAACTATGGGGGTCTCCTCATGAGCAATATTGGAAACATCATATGGAGAATATGGGCAACACCCAAAACAATGCATATCTGAAGCTATGTGGTCATGTCATGGCATATGAGATAAATGATGCAAAGGGGGCATACCAGTATCATCACAAGAAAAACAAATACCAATAACCATGGCTGGATCACTAGGCTAGATTAGATCCGGTAAACCTACTCCTTGGGTTGATGAACTCGAGACAGAGGCCATCGCGGTGAGATAGTCACGACGGCAATGATAGGAAGATGCCGGCGGTGTGTGCTTCCCATGAGCACCGCGCTAACCCTAGATCGGTGGGGATTGTCGGTGGGGATTGTGGCATCGATTAACCTCGTAACACGTGCCCCGGCCCCTACCTATGTTTATATAGCGCGGGTCACAGGGGCCCACCAACCATTGTTTGGTTGGACGCCCCCGATTAGGCACGATGCAAGGGCCCGTTTGACCCATTGGGCTCGAACGGGAGAGAGATCAACCTAACATTCTCCCCCTTGATCTCAACTTTACTTCTATCCTTATACTTTCTAGTTTATTTGTTTCATCACATATTGGTACATAGAGCATGTTTCATCGTTACAACTTAATTGCCGATAGAATCATACAGCTACAACATACGTTTTGTTCAGAAACAAATTCTAATCCTTTTGGGGCTCTCATGATCCAGGAACCATGAGGCTTACCCTTAAACCCATGCCGGCTAAGTGCTCCTTGAACACATTGGGTGGTAATCCTTCCATATGTGCAAATTGGGTTTATTTTAATGTCATATGCATAGTTACTACGAAGAGATTGCAAATAAGACATATGGTTAATCTCATGCATAACATATGGCAAGTCAAGCGGGCTGTCAAACATGACGTGACCAAGAGAATTTTCGAAAGAAATCCTATGCAACATGGCATCACAACTAATAGACTCCACATGGTAATCATCAAACTCATCACAAATGGGCAAATCATCGCATGGGTAAGGCGAACTAGCATGAAGCATGGTAATAGGTTGATCAACATCATGCAAGCAATCAATGTTACCTTTTTCATTACAGTCATGTGATGTAGGTGAGGTGGAAAAGACCACATGGTGGTCATCATCTTCATCTTGATGTAACCATGTGGGGGGTGCATCATATTCCACCATGGCCATCATCTTGTCCAAAGGAAGGACGATGTCATTGAGGATCGGCACGTCATCAAATACGAGACCTAGCACCAAATGAGAAGACACAATAGAGATAGAGGTTAAGTCATTAGAGTTCAAAATGTCCTCACATGACCTATCAACTATCACTCTCTCTTTATCTATATGTGGTGGCTCACTCACTCCCTCAAAGTAGGTGCACTCAAAGTCACATATGGTGGAGTCACTCATCTCACTCAAGTGGTATGGGTTGTGTCTCTCCTCACATGAGAATTGGGGCAACCCATCATATATAGGGCTAGTGGTGAAGTAACTCTCACTCCCAATATGGTGGCAAGAGTCACTCAAGTCATCATGCATTGCTGTGATCGAAGGGAAAATCCCATGCTCAACCATCTTGTCATCGTTGCCGTGGATGAAGGACGAAGATGGCACATCATCACTCTCGTCTCCAAAGATGGAAGCATCATCCTTGGTCGCCTCCCTGTCGCGCGCCTCCACAGCATGTTCCTTGATTGGCTCCATAGTCATTGTCGTCGTCACCCGTCTTGAAAAAAGAGTCGAAATAGGCTCGGCACCATCAATGCCACAAAGAGGGATGGCGGTGAAGTCGAACTTGGGAGCGTCGTCTTGGAGCTCGCTGGGCTTGGACATCATGGTGGTACTATCCTCATGCTCCTTGTCATGCTGCTTGGTCATTGCAAAGTGTGCTTGTGGTGGAGAAGCCTTGGCCTTCATGAGTTATTGCTCTGCCTTGGGAGCACCAATGTGGAGGTCATTGAGGGACGTGTAGTTCTCGAGGAAGATAGTCTTGGAGATGTCGTTGTTCAATCCCATCATGAAGTGGAACTTCATCCAAATGGGGTCGTCCACACCGGCTCGTTGAAAGTCTTTCTTAATCTCCTTGAAGTACTCATCGAGGGACTTTGATTCTTGGATGGTGTTCTCCAATTTGCGTTGAAGATGTTCTCTGTAGGTGGAAGGCAAAAACTCTCGCCGCATAGCTTTCTTCATCTTGGTCCAACTCATGTCGAAGCTCTTCAGAGGTGCATGAAGCCACCATGTCGACGCGTAGTCGTGGATGCAGGACCCCGATCCTAAGTCACACCAATCTAGCATGTAGCACATCATATCTCTTTGTGGTCTCACGCACAATATTCCCATGGGTGCCACCTTACCTGGCCCGAGACCGTTTGCGCCTTTTGGACCACGTATATGACAGTGCCGCTAACATCCATATGACAAAGAACCTGGGCCAACATGACTAGTCGTAAATCCAAGGTGGCGCTAACTTACAGGGATAGGCATACATGACCCCGCAACGAACGTGTCGATCAATAAGTCATAGCAAGCTACATGGGACTTAAAGGAACAACGTGTGACATTTCCCTGAAGGGATAGACACAGGAACAAAGAAGGACACATGCTGGCCAGCCTAAGTGTTCCGGAGCAGTAGAAAGCTACCATGGCTCAGTGGAAGCACTACAGAAATCTCCCGGTAAGAGAGGCTACCAAGAATAAACAACTAGGTTGTCGGATCCCACACATACCAAGCATTTCAATAACATACACAGAATATGCTCGATATGTGCAAATACAACATGGCGTCACAACAAAACTCTACAACTCAAAGTATTTATTCAATAGGCTCCGAGGAGCCAAGTGTTACAAACATGGGTCTAATGACCCAACATACATAGCATATAGACAACGAAGCATAACATGTCTGAGTACAGACAACTACAAATGAAAAGGCGGAGAAGCCTGACTAACTACAAGACCCTCCCAAGGGTACAAGATCATAGCTGAGGTAACAAGCTAAACGTCGAAGTCCACGCGGAACTACTAGTGAGACTGAAGTCTCTCAGCAAAAACATAAATTAAGAAAACGTGAGTACAAATGTACCCAACAAGACTTACATCAGAACTAGCTACATATGCATGTGTATCAACAAAGGGGGTGGTGGATTTTGACTGCAGCAAGCGAGCTTTAACTGTGGCTACCCTGAACTACAACTACAAGTAACTCTTTTGCGGTGGCGCACACGAGTCCACATATTCACCATATCAATACACGACTATGGATCCGCTCCTGTCTCCCTATGAGAAGGCCATCCATAGCACTCACACTTATAATGCACTTTTTAGAGTATCCACTTTCACTTGTCTATGAACTAGACAAGCAACCCAGTAGTCCTTTACCGCGGACGCGGCTATTCGAAGAGATCATGTTAACCCTGCAGGGGTGTAATTCTTCACACACGCTCTCGCCACTTACCGCCATGTACACGTTATCTCGACAACCTTCAAGGGGAAGCCTAGCGAGGGTGTCGGCCACGACCTGACTAACCACGCAAGTCTCTAGTCCAGGTTTATCGCTTATTTAGGTTCCATCCGCAAGGAGATCCGACCGGGTGTCGCTCATAGCCCCAAATGATGTGAGCAAGGTTCCCAAGCCCACCAAACGAGCGACACTTGGTACACCGTGCCACTGCACCTAGTCTGTCTGAAGCCCACCTGTACCGGGTGCCACTTGGTAGACTACTAGCACTACCTACAAACACCAGAAACTAGCTGCAACTCCTGGACAGAGATCAGGTTGATTAATAAGTCGAGAGGGGTCGAGTTACCGGAACCCAATGTGTGGTAGCAACTGTCTTGGATCACAGACATAGAACTCAGTTCCTAAGGACTGTATCAATGAGACAACCAACCATGTATTCATACATGGCCTCTCACCGCTACCTTTACCAAATCATGTTCACACCCTTAGCTCTCAATAGTAGGACATGTTTCGCAACATTCCAATTCATCCCTGATGAATCAGACCTGACTCAACTCTAAGCAGTAGTAGGAATGACAAACAAGCATGAATGAGTAGGCACATCATGGCTCAAACAACTCCTACTCATGGTAGTGGGTTTCATCTATTTACTGTGGCAATGACAGGTCATGCATAGGAAAGGGGTTCAACTACTGCAGCATGTAACAATTGAATCTTTGTTGCCCTAATGCGGTAAAAGAGAGTAGGAGCGAGAGAGTGGGATTGTAACAGAATGAACAAGGGGGTTTTGCTTGCCTGGCACTTCAGAAGATAACATAGCTCTTCATCGATGTCATCGAACTCATCGTCGGAACCATGTCTACTCAGAGGGGACAAGCACCGACAAACAAAGAATAAACACAATAAATGCAATGCAGCAATATGATGCATGAACGTGACATGGCAATATGCCATTGATTGAGCTAATGCAACTAAAAACAAGTTAAATGAAGTTGGGTTGAACACTAGGTTCAAATTCAGACTCCACATGTGATTTCTTAAATGCCATTTAATTGAATTGTCCTAAACAGAGGACAGAAGTTGCTCTAACATGCATCCAAATGCCATAAACAGATTCTTTGGATTTTTCTAATAATTTTTCATATATAAATCATTTCATTTGTAGTTATAGATTATTTTCTATGATTTTTTGGTGTTTTAAACATTTTTTGAAATAAATAAATCATTTCTGATTTATTTTAAATCCCAGAAAAGCTCATGCTGATGTCAGCTGGTCAACATGGCCGGTCCAGGTCAAACCTAACACTGGGGCCCACATGTCAGTGTAACAGGGCTAAACCAGTTTAACTTAAACTTAAGCTAAACTAATCAGCAGAGCGGGGCCCATATGTCAGTGGCTCTAGGGGTTAATAAGCAATGTTGTTAGTTGCTAATGATGGGGCCACGTCGACCTCACTGGAGTTCAGGCGATAGTGACCAAATCCGACGACGGAAATGCCACGGAAATGTGCTACAGGGGATGGTTTCGGGTGTGGTTTGCGGCTATGGGTTGTTGGGCTTCGCGCGCATCCAGGGTGGCAGCAGCTCGAGCTGGGTTGGCCGGAGCATGCCAGAATGGTGCTTACCACGGTGGCCAGAGTTCGGCTACAATGGGAATGGCGCTACAGGGCATCGAATAGCTCTCCGAGGGGCTCGTCGGGCTCCTACTGAAGCAAGGAGAGCGATGAGGCACGCGGGAGCCATTGATTTAGGCTCTGGCCACGACGGTGCCATGGCCGGCAGCGAGCACAACTTGGCTTTGGTGCATCTACGGCTAGAGTGTGAAATCAACGCGGGGAGGAGAGGGGAATCGACCGGAGGCTCACAGGGGTCACATCGAGATGGTCAGCGAGCTCAGGGAAGCGACAATGGTGGCGAATCAACGGTGAAGATCCTCGGCGGCCGGTGGTGGAGAAGGCAACGGTGAGACGATGGAGGCCGTTTGGGGTTGCTTCCTTCGGTGGAGAGGTGCTACAGGGGTTGGTGGGGCTCGTGGTCACGACGATGAGGAACAGGGGTGGCTGTGGCTGTGCGCGGTGTGAGCGACAGCGGCGCCGGCGTTCGACCGTGCGAGAGAGAGAGAACAAAGGAGGGGGAAAAGCACGGGGAAGAGTGAGAGGGAGACCAGGGAGATGCATCGCGACGCGAGGGAGGTCCAGGAAGGCAGGAAGAGGGGAGGTGGCCGCAGCGCGTGCGCGCGCGCGGGGAAACACGCCCTCCTGCCTACTGGCAGGAGGTTGAAGACGGCGCGGTGGCTGGTGGGCTGGGCTGCCAGCTACAGTAGTAGGCCGAGGTAGGTCATGTCAGTTTGCTTCTATCTCTTTCTTTATTTTTTTCTGTTTTTCTATTTCTGTCATTTGTTTTTGATTTAGTTTTAGCACTAAACCCCTTTATAAAATTCTGAAACTTTTTCAAGGCACTTACTGAATTATTTCAAATACCCTAAGCTGTTTTTAGAATTGTTGGAGCATTTGAATTTATTTATAGAATTTAAATGCCCCAACTAAAAAATCCTGGATGACCTAGAAAAATTTGCACCATTTTTGGCAGAGGTTTTCAACCAATTCAAAAATGAGGAACTTTTCTCAAGAGCATTCTGGGTTCACTGAAAATATTTATGGTTGACCCTATTTGATTTAATTTGGTGCTAGGGTTTGTCATCCCCATTTCAACTTTAAAAATAAATTAAGCATGATGCGGGGAAGCTTATGCAGTGACAGGCAAGGCCTAAGCTAGGGCTGTGACAACTCACCCCCACTAAACAAGAATCTCGTCCCGAGATTCAAGACGTGAGGTAAGAAGACAGAGGGGACACAAAGCTAACACAATCTTCACGATCTAGGTCACACTTCATAAAAACATTGATTCAATCATCATCTTTGTCTTCGGGAACTTCAACCAACACGATGGAGAGAGAAAGAAACTCTACTGGAATCGATCTGCTTAAAGATCGATGTCAGGACCCCGACTCGATGTCACATCGATCTAGCCGGTAACACCTCATATCACTTTGCGGCCTCACGCACGGTATCCCCACGGGTGTCGCCTTACCTTTGCCCGGGACCGTTTGCGCCTTTTGGCTCACGTATATGATAGTGTCGCTAGCATCCATATGATAAAGAGCCCGGGCTGACATGACTAGTCGTAAACCCAAAGTGGCACAGACTTACAGGGACAGGCATCCATGACCCAGCTTCGAACGTGTCGGTCATCAACAAGTGGGTCCGGGCTGTAGCACTGGGCTAGCAGGACTCCGGTAAACCGGGCTGTAGCGGGCTAACAGGACTCCGGTACTCAAAGCGTGACATTTCCCCGAAGGGACAGACACAGGAACGAAGAAGGACACATGCCGGCCAGCCTAAGTGTTCCGGAGCAGTAGCAAGCTACCATGGCTCAGTGGAAAACACTAGGAGACATTTCCCGGTAAGAGAGGCTACTAAAGATAAACAACTAGATGGTCAGATCCCACACATACCAAGCATTTCAATAACATACACACAATATGCTAGATATGTGCAAATACAACATGGCATCACAACATGACTCTACGACTCAAGTAATTTATTCATTAGGCTCCGAGGAGCGAGATATTACAAACATGGGTCTCACGACCCAAAAATCAGAGCATACAAGTCAAAGCACAAGCGGAAGGCTGAGAAGCCTGACTATATATCAGATCCTGCCGAGGGCACAAGATCGTAGCTGAGGTAACAAGCTAAACGTCGAAGTCCACGCGAAACTACTAGTGAGACCGAAGTCTCTCTGCAAAACATAAAATAGGCAAACGTGAGTACAAATGTACCCAGCAAGACTTACATCAGATCTATCTACATATCCATCATTATCAACAAGGGGATGGAGGGGTTTGACTGCAGCAAGCCAGCTTTGACTGGGTGGCTATCCTAAACTACGACTGCAAGCGACTCTTTTGAGGTGGCGCACACGAGTCCACATATTCACCATATCAATACACCACTATGGATCCGCTACCGTCTCCCTACGAGAACGCCATCCATAGCACTCACGCTTATCTTGCGTATTTTAGAGTATCCACTTTCACTTGTCTATGAACTGATATAAGCAACCCAGAAGTCCTTTTCCGCGGACACGGCTATTCGAATAGATGATTTTAACCCTGCAGGGGTGTACTTCTTCATACATGTTTCCACCACTTAGCGTCTGCACACGACATGTGCTCGGCAGACTTCAAGCGAAAGCCGACGCGGGTGTAGACCACGACCTACCTAAACACTCAAGTCTCTAGTCCAGGTTTATCGCCTATTCGGGTTCCATCCATGAGGAGATCCGGCCGGAGTTTCGCTCACAGCCCCAAACGATGTGAACAGGGTTCCCGAGATACCAAACGGGCATCCGGTACACCGTGCCACGTACCTACCGCATCACAGCCCACCCCTACGGTCAGCGCTGTCCACGGCCTCCAGTAAGCTACAAACACCAGAAACTACTTGCAACTCCTGGACAGAGAACTAGGGTGAATAAGAAGTCGAGCGGGGTCATATTTCAGGGCCCAATGTATGGTAGTAGCTGAATCATGGATCACAAACACAGAACTCAGTTCCTGAGGACGGCTGCAATGAGACAACCCACCATGTACTCCTACATGGCCTCTCACCGCTACCTTTACCAAATCATGTTCACACACTTAGCTCACACACAGTAGGACATGTTCACACGCCTCTGATTCATCCCCGATGAATCAGACCTGACTCAACTCTAAGCAGTAGCAGGCATGACAAGCAAGCATGAATGAGTAGGCACATCAGGGCTCAAACAACTCCTACTCATGCTAGTGGGTTTCATCTATTTACTGTGGCAATGACAGGTCATGCAAAGGATAAAGGGGTTCAGCTACCGCAGCAAGTAACAAATATGTCGTTGTTGTCCTAATGCAGTAAAAGAGAGCAGGAGCGAGAGAGTGGGATTTTATCGGAATGAACAAGGGGGTTTTGCTTGCCTGGCACTTCTGAAGATAACATTGAGTCTTCATCAGTGTCAACGATCACGTCATCGGTATCACATCTATCGAGAGGGGACAATTACCGGCAACACAGAAAGGAACACAATCAATGCAATGCACAATATGATGCATGATCATGACATGGCAAAATGAATGTGTTTTGGGCTAATGCAACTAGCAACAGATTAAATGAAGTTGGTTTGAATATAAAATTCAAATTCAAACTCCATATGTGATTAAATAAATGCCCTTTAATTGATTTGTGCTAAACAGCAGCTATAAGTTGTTCTAACATGCATGAAAATGGTACAGATGGATTCCTTGAATTTTTCTGATAATTTTTCATATATAAATTATTTAATTTGGAGTTACGGTTAATTTTCTATGATTTATTGAAGTTTTAGGCATTTTCTGGAATTTCCTGAATTATAATAAATCCAGAAAATCAATTACTGCGTCAGCCTGACGTCAGTGTGACGTCAGTGGTCAACGGGACATGGTCCGGGTCAAACCTGACAGGGGGTCCCGCGTGTCAGTGTGATTAGCTTAACTAAAATTAATTAAAACTAATCCTAATAGTTAACAGGGCTGGGCCCCACCTGTCATTGACTCAGGAGAGTCAACCGGGGCCCACCCGTGGTCAAAGTCAAAGTCGGCTACCGGCGTTTAGCCGCCGGCGAGCCCGACGCGGCGGCGAGAGTGGTTTTGGCCACTCCGGCGACCAAATGGGCCGCGGAGGGCATCTAGGAGGAGCTGGGGACGAGCCGAAGCTCTTGGTGGAGTCAGTTGCGCTCGGGGCAGCCGAAATCGGTGCCGGCGGTGACCTAGGCGGCCGCCGGAGCTCGGGCGAGCTCGGGCTCGACGCTGCGGTGCACTAGAGGGGAAACGGAAGGGCGCTGCAGGCTCTTGGGAGGGCGGCGAACTTGATAGCATGCTCGGGCGCCAGCTGGGGTGGCCCTGGCCACGGCGGCGCCATGGCCGGCGGCGGGGAGTTTCCGGTGAGGTGGAAACGGCGGCTACGGAGACCGAACAAACACGGGGCTAGGGGGAGAGGAAGAGGAGTTCACCGTGGAGAGGGAGAGGTGGTCAGCGGGCTCGGGGGCGTCCTGTCGGTGGCGAATTCGGCGACAGCGATCGGCGGGTCCGAGGAGGGGAAGAATGTCGGGGCGGCGCTTCGGGGCTTCTCCGGTCGCGTGTGACGGCGGGGAGGGCGAGGGCGGCACGGCGGAGCTCGTGGACTGCTCGAGGGGACGAGGGGGAGGCGATGGCCGGGGTGGTGTTCGTCGGCGGCGGCGATAGTGCTCGGGTTCGGGTGAGAGAGGGAGAGAGACGAGCTCGGGGAGAGAGTGAGATCCAGGGAGAGGAGGGGAAAGCGAGAGGGAGCGTGGGGCGGCGTCGTGGGGTCGCTAGGAGGGCCGCGAAGCAGGAGGTGGCGTCGGGGCTCTCGGGCGCGCGCCACGCCTCGCCTCTGCCTACTGGCAGAGGAAGACGACGAGCGGCGAGGGGGTTTGCGGTGGTGGGCTGGGCCACCAGCTGGGCCCGCGATGGGGGGGGGGGGCAAAGCTGGGCCGGTTCGTGGCGCCAGGTAAGCTGGGCTTCTCTCTCTCTCTCTCTCTCTCTTTTTATTTACTGTTTTCTATTTTTGTTCTGTTTTATTTAATTGGCACTGAATTTTAATTCAAACAGAATTTGAAAACAGTGCCTAAACTTCCCTGGATATTTTTAGGTCACCTAATGGACTTCTCCACACATAATAAAAATATCTCAGGTAATTTGAAAATATATTCATTATATATTATGAATATAACTCCAAATTCAAATAAAATATTGATTTAAAATCAGAGCCCAATAATTCCTTAGAAATGTCCCAAAATTTTGGTTTGATTTATAACTCTTGCCAAAATTGTCAGAGCTATTTCTAGGGCATTTTGGATTTACTGATTGCAATTTTAGGGTTTCTTGCCCCTCTTTTATTTAAGTTTTGAGGCTTCTGAATTCCTCAGTTCAAATTTTCAGAATTTAAACATGATGCACACCTGAAGCTAACCTAGAGCAATGCTTGAAACTAGGGATGTGACAACTCACCCCCACTAAACAAGAATCTCGTCTTGAGATTCAAGCGTAGGGTAGGATGAAGGGGAAAACGCAAACTAGTACAATCTTCACGATCCAGGGTGCACCTCAATGAACGTTGATTTGAACACCATCTTTGTCATGTCGTCTTGCTCTGAGAATTCCAACTAATCATGGCAAGAAGAGGAAAGGAAAACTCTGGAAGGATCGGTCTTCTCGAAGGTCGAACAACTCAGGATTAACTCCCGGAATGTGACATAGCAACATCTCTCAAGCTGAGAGACGAACCATACCTCTAGAGGGACGGAGTGGAGCAGGTGACGAGGTTCACTAGGTAGACAGCAATTCCAGACTTAAGAATGTGGTGATCGGTTGTCAACATAGCGAGGAGTTGAATGGCCATGATACCACGACGAAACATCCTGGAGAAGGGTGATTCGTAGATTATCCCCTTAAGTGGCAAAAAGAATTACCTTTGATATAGAGATCATTTAGACTCTCTATATCAGCTTAAGGCAAATCACAGCAATCGATTGGCGGGGGTCGGTAGAATGGCATACTCGGACTTGGATGATGTGGATTACCTTGTTGAAGACAACGTAATGGATGAATTTGCTTATCACCGGAAATGGAAGAGACCCATGGTAGAATGGCACATTGACGGTGCAAGCTGGGAACAAAATGCAAATGCTGGGAATGATTCTGGTAACTGGGGAAGAACCCAACATTAGAGAGTGAATTCACCGTTTGAAAAGATCATAGCATTGCCAAGGAAACTGAGAGCAAACCCAGTTAGTGCCGATGATAACACCTAGCGCTTGTGCGTGCTCTCAAGAACTTGAGCATTTCCATATTCATCAGGGTTTTACCAACATCCGTGTCAAGGGTCCTGGCAACACAACTTGCTACCATGATGAATAGCGATGGACGATGCAGATGCAAAGGAGGATAACACTTTCTCAGATTTCACCTTAGCGAGCCAAGGAACAAAATCTGGACGATCGACCGAGAGACATTTAGCACTCCGCTTCTAATGTTCTCCTTGATGTGCTAGTGTAACCCATTCATAGATATGGTTTGATATCTAGAACATCAAGTAAAAAGGTCAGACTTCGGGAGCACAAGAATCCATAAGGAATAACTACGGAGGTAAATCCTGCGAAATCCTTATGGGGAGGTGGCCAACTTCTTTGATCAAGATACTATAATAATAGGTCTTTCGGCTGGGTGGTGCTGGCCACGACATCCACCTTACCAGTTATCGAGGGACCAATATTATAGTTTTGGGAAATGTTCCAAACCATCATATCTGCCTGAGATTCAGATCTGGTTGGTGTCAGAATATTCCAGACCCATCGAGTCTAGGAAGAAAAATGAAAGTTTGCAACACAAATCGACGAGATGACGTTGCGAGATTCTCGGGAAATGAACTACGATAGCAAGCTCCAAAACATGAGCTGGATCTGCTACAAACATGTGAACACGTAGTCCCAGACAAGCATGGCCACGTAGTAGTCTTATAATTAAACACTACCGAGTTCAGGTGGGGAACCATCATCGAGGATATCGAAGTCTTTACGCAAGTCCATGGATTAGATCCCAAGCATAGACTTCTTTTCCTTGAACAAGTCAATCAGTGGCTTGGTGTGCTAGGATATACCTATGGAATGAAGATGATCAGTCTAACAGACCACAGAATTCTTCGCACGTGCATGACTGATTTGGGATGATTCCAAAAGAAACAAAACAATCTTTCTCGAATTCACGACGGCAACTTACATCAAATGCACGTGAATCAAAGGAAGTCACTTCTTTCATCCAAACATATACCTCAGAGACGGAACTCGAAGGCATTGTTTACAAAGTTTCCAACACTAGCTTAATGTCCAACAGAATCATGGAGAAAATAAGGATGTTGTCGATGGGCTCAACAACAATTCATCCAGGTTCCCTTTTAAAAGGAATTCCATAGTTAAGTGAACACGGTGATAGCATTGGTCAGGCCAAAGAATATAATGGTGTATGCTCGAGGGATCAACCACGAGTAAGACAACATTACGAACATCGTTGGTTCTAACTTGATTTGACGATAGCCCACACTCAAATCAAAGGATTGATAAGACAATAGGTCCAGCAACTGATCACAGGGACCAATCGATGAAGATATCATCTTTCTTCAATACACACTACACAAGAATATCCCTTTGGAACGAACTAAGTCAGGCAAGCTTTTATCTTCCAACCCTCCAAGTTGTCGTTTAGCTTAACCAACTAGCTCAGGGATATCTAGCACCGACTCTTGGAGAGAAGGTGGTTCACAAGAAACCAACTTGATCACGGGCTCAACATAGCGGTCAGGTGACAACCTGGTAATACTTCTGAGAAGATATTCAGAAAATCACGAACCACCGGTATGTTACTAAGCCCGAGAACAATCTTGATTTTCAGGGCAAGACGATATGATCAATAGAGCAAGGATTTGAAATAATCCTAACTCATCGATCGAGGAGTGAACCAGGAGAATGGACTAGGTAGCACGATCAATCTTAGAATGGTGATTCAAAAACCAACACGCTAAGGATGAAATTATTATCCTTTAGCTACCAAGCAACGAAGTTGCTGGGAGTATTGATTTCACACACCATGACTCACTTGTCGGCACTCCGGCTGCAACAACACGGAACCGAGGAATGAGAAAGGATGGCGAGAAGTATCACTATGTCAAGAATTCACAAAAGGTGGTGCAATTCTCATGAAATTCCTGTCATAAAGAAGGTAATACTTCAGGGTAGAGCAGACCAGAAGCTGGATTGTAACTTGATCTGCGGAGCACAACTTCTTTGACCCAATCCTGGATATGGAAGAGGTACTAGAGTTTGTTTCTCCTAGTCATTCTGCGATAGGATGGCTTGACGGACCACAAGAGTAATAGGCATCGATAACGATCGCACGCATACTCTTGACTATCAATTGATAGACGAGGGTCAGATTGCAACTAAAGAGAACAACTCAAAGGATCATATAATTTTCTGAGTTGTGGATGCATAGATTAGTATGTCGAACCAAGTTCAACATATTTCTTCCGGACAATCCATGCGGAAAGGTAGAACGGGCAGAGTCACAATTATGAATGGAGAACCCATCGAGAGCACTCCCGGTTGTGATCGTTCAGTTCAACGAGGAACTTCTGCCATAAGTAGTTCATGGTATTTGGAAGAAGAAGATACCACGGACTTCAAGGACTATCGCAAAGGTTACTAATAACCTAAGGAACTAGCAACACTATCAACATGAGGCAAGTAGGGTGAATCTCGGGTTCAAAACCCAGGGATAGAATACCTACTACTAAATGGCATCACGGGATGCTTTCGAGAATGATGGCCAGAATCATCACACTGGGAACACAAATCACGGCTAAATTACTAGATGATCCCCTAAGACACCCAGGGTCATAATAATATCTCCAACATATATGTCAAGGTAACGGAGTACCTCAACTCACTGATTAGTGTGGTTAATCTGGCCCATGGGAACATTGAAACGGGAAGAAAGGATTTGCAAATGCATCAGACTACTTAGAAACCTGGGATGACTCGGACAGCATAACGGCTGTAAATGCTCAGAAAAGATTTGAGACATTCACAAAAATGGTGGCATAACCACTCAGAAGCACAATATCAAGGTTTCGAGATCAACAATTAACATACGGAAGTAGTAGGAACTGAACTGAGACTTAAATCCAACCATCTTATAAGTCCACTGATAGTAACACGTGATCCTAATAGAAAGAAGAGATAGCCTAGTTCTTAATCCCCGTAGAAGAGAAGATGATGACTCAGATCAGACGGCCATGAGGTATAAGGAGTAAAAGAGCCTTACGTTCCATCCCACAATCAATTCCCTTATATAACTAAAGAATTTCTAGACTCAACTTCGACCAGTTTGGCTTGGTAATCCTACAGGCAGTCAAGCTCTGATACCAACGCTGTCAGGACCCCGACTCGATGTCACATCGATCTAGCCAGTAACACCTCATATCACTTTGCGGCCTCACGCACGGTATCCCCACGGGTGTCGCCTTACCTTTGCCCGGGACCGTTTGCGCCTTTTGGCTCACGTATATGATAGTGTCGCTAGCATCCATATGATAAAGAGCCCGGGCTGACATGACTAGTCGTAAACCCAAAGTGGCACAGACTTACAGGGACAGGCATCCATGACCCAGCTTCGAACGTGTCGGTCATCAACAAGTGGGTCCGGGCTGTAGCACTGGGCTAGCAGGACTCCGGTAAACCGGGCTGTAGCGGGCTAACAGGACTCCGGTACTCAAAGCGTGACATTTCCCCGAAGGGACAGACACAGGAACGAAGAAGGACACATGCCGGCCAGCCTAAGTGTTCCGGAGCAGTAGCAAGCTACCATGGCTCAGTGGAAAACACTAGGAGACATTTCCCGGTAAGAGAGGCTACTAAAGATAAACAACTAGATGGTCAGATCCCACACATACCAAGCATTTCAATAACATACACACAATATGCTAGATATGTGCAAATACAACATGGCATCACAACATGACTCTACGACTCAAGTAATTTATTCATTAGGCTCCGAGGAGCGAGATATTACAAACATGGGTCTCACGACCCAAAAATCAGAGCATACAAGTCAAAGCACAAGCGGAAGCTATCATGTCTGAGTACAGACATCTATAAATGAAAAAGGCTGAGAAGCCTGACTATATATCAGATCCTGCCGAGGGCACAAGATCGTAGCTGAGGTAACAAGCTAAACGTCGAAGTCCACGCGAAACTACTAGTGAGACCGAAGTCTCTCTGCAAAACATAAAATAGGCAAACGTGAGTACAAATGTACCCAGCAAGACTTACATCAGATCTATCTACATATGCATCATTATCAACAAGGGGGTGGAGGGGTTTGACTGCAGCAAGCCAGCTTTGACTCGGTGGCTATCCTAAACTACGACTGCAAGCGACTCTTTTGAGGTGGCGCACACGAGTCCACATATTCACCATATCAATACACCACTATGGATCCGCTCCCGTCTCCCTACGAGAACGCCATCCATAGCACTCACGCTTATCTTGTGTATTTTAGAGTATCCACTTTCACTTGTCTATGAACTGATATAAGCAACCCAGAAGTCCTTTTCCGCGGACACGGCTATTCGAATAGATGATTTTAACCCTGCAGGGGTGTACTTCTTCATACATGTTTCCACCACTTAGCGTCTGCACACGACATGTGCTCGGCAGACTTCAAGCGAAAGCCGACGTGGGTGTAGACCACGACCTACCTAAACACTCAAGTCTCTAGTCCAGGTTTATCGCCTATTCGGGTTCCATCCATGAGGAGATCCGGCCGGAGTTTCGCTCACAGCCCCAAACGATGTGAACAGGGTTCCCGAGATACCAAACGGGCATCTGGTACACCGTGCCACGTACCTACCGCATCACAGCCCACCCCTACGGTCAGCGCTGTCCACGACCTCCAGTAAGCTACAAACACCAGAAACTACTTGCAACTCCTGGACAGAGAACTAGGGTGAATAAGAAGTCGAGCGGGGTCATATTTCAGGGCCCAATGTATGGTAGTAGCTGAATCATGGATCACAAACACAGAACTCAGTTCCTGAGGACGGCTGCAATGAGACAACCCACCATGTACTCCTACATGGCCTCTCACCGCTACCTTTACCAAATCGTGTTCACACACTTAGCTCACACACAGTAGGACATGTTCACACGCCTCTGATTCATCCCCGATGAATCAGACCTGACTCAACTCTAAGCAGTAGCAGGCATGACAAGCAAGCATGAATGAGTAGGCACATCAGGGCTCAAACAACTCCTACTCATGCTAGTGGGTTTCATCTATTTACTGTGGCAATGACAGGTCATGCAAAGGATAAAGGGGTTCAGCTACCGCAGCAAGTAACAAATATGTCGTTGTTGTCCTAATGTAGTAAAAGAGAGCAGGAGCGAGAGAGTGGGATTTTATCGGAATGAACAAGGGGGTTTTGCTTGCCTGGCACTTCTGAAGATAACATTGAGTCTTCATCAGTGTCAACGATCACGTCATCGGTATCACATCTATCGAGAGGGGACAATTACCGGCAACACAGAAAGGAACACAATCAATGCAATGCACAATATGATGCATGATCATGACATGGCAAAATGAATGTGTTTTGGGCTAATGCAACTAGCAACAGATTAAATGAAGTTGGTTTGAATATAAAATTCAAATTCAAACTCCATATGTGATTAAATAAATGCCCTTTAATTGATTTGTGCTAAACAGCAGCTATAAGTTGTTCTAACATGCATGAAAATGGTACAGATGGATTCCTTGAATTTTTATGATAATTTTTCATATATAAATTATTTAATTTGGAGTTACGGTTAATTTTCTATGATTTATTGAAGTTTTAGGCATTTTCTGGAATTTCCTGAATTATAATAAATCCAGAAAATCAATTACTGCGTCAGCCTGACGTCAGTGTGACGTCAGTGGTCAACGGGACATGGTCCGGGTCAAACCTGACAGGGGGTCCCGCGTGTCAGTGTGATTAGCTTAACTAAAATTAATTAAAACTAATCCTAATAGTTAACAGGGCTGGGCCCCACCTGTCATTGACTCAGGAGAGTCAACCGGGGCCCACCCGTGGTCAAAGTCAAAGTCGGCTGCCGGCGTTTAGCCGCCGGCGAGCCCGACGCGGCGGCGAGAGTGGTTTTGGCCACTCCGGCGACCAAATGGGCCGCGGAGGGCATCTAGGAGGAGCTCTTGGTGGAGTCAGTTGCGCTCGGGGCGGCTGGAATCGGTGCCGGCGGCGACCTAGGCGGCCGCCGGAGCTTGGGCGAGCTCGGGCTCGACGCTGCGGTGCACTAGAGGGGAAAGGGAAGGGCGCTGTAGGCTCCTGGGAGGGCGGCGAACTTGATAGCATGCTCGGGCGCCAGCTGGGGTGGCCCTGGCCACGGCGGCGCCATGGCCGGCGGCGGGGAGTTTCCGGTGAGGTGGAAACGGCGGCTACGGAGACCGAACAAATACGGGGCTAGGGGGAGAGGAAGAGGAGTTCACCGTGGAGAGGGAGAGGTGGTCAGCGGGCTCGGGGGCGTCCTGTCGGCGGCGAATTCGGCGACAGCGATCGGCGGGTCCGAGGAGGGGAAGAACGTCGGGGCGGCGCTTCGGGGCTTCACCGATCGCGTGTGACGGCGGGGAGGGCGAGGGCGGCACGGCGGAGCTCGTGGACTGCTCGAGGGGACGAGGGGGAGGCGATGGCCGGGGTGGTGTTCGTCGGCGGCGGCGATAATGCTCGGGTTCGGGAGAGAGAGGGAGAGAGACGAGCTCGGGGAGAGAGTGAGATCCAGGGAGAGGAGGGGAAAGCGAGAGGGAGCGTGGGGCGGCATCGTGGGGTCGCTAGGAGGGCCGCGAAGCAGGAGGTGGCGTCGGGGCTCTCGGGCGCGCGCCACGCCTCGGCTCTGCCTACTGGCAGAGGAAGACGACGAGCGGCGAGGGGGTTTGCGGTGGTGGGCTGGGCCACCAGCTGGGCCAGCGATGGGGGGGGGGGCAAAGCTGGGCCGGTTCGTGGCGCCAGGTAAGCTGGGCTTCTCTCTCTCTCTCTCTCTTTTTATTTACTGTTTTCTATTTTTGTTCTGTTTTATTTAATTGGCACTGAATTTTAATTCAAACAGAATTTGAAAACAGTGCCTAAACTTCCCTGGATATTTTTAGGTCACCTAATGGACTTCTCCACACATAATAAAAATATCTCAGGTCATTTGAAAATATATTCATTATATGTTATGAATATAACTCCAAATTCAAATAAAATATTGATTTAAAATCAGAGCCCAATAATTCCTTAGAAATGTCCCAAAATTTTGGTTTGATTTATAACTCTTGCCAAAATTGTCAGAGCTATTTCTAGGGCATTTTGGATTTACTGATTGCAATTTTAGGGTTTCTTGCCCCTCTTTTATTTAAGTTTTGAGGCTTCTGAATTCCTCAGTTCAAATTTTCAGAATTTAAACATGATGCACACCTGAAGCTAACCTAGAGCAATGCCTGAAACTAGGGATGTGACAATCGAGCAACTCAAGATCAACCCATGGAATGAGACATAATAACATGTCTCGGCCCGAGACACAAAAACATACATCGAGATGGATGGAAACGAAACAGATAACGAAGGTTCAATTTGGTAGGCTACAATTCCATGCTTTAAAAGATGGTGAATGAGTTTCAATGTAGCAAGGAGATAAGTTGCCATGATTCCATAACGGGACACCTTGGGGAAAGGTGACTCGTAGATTTAGCCCTTAAGTGGCAAAAAGAATTACTTTTGATATCTAGATCATTGTAAATCTTTATACCAACCTGAGGCAATTTACAACGATCGTCCGACGGAAATGGATGGGACCAATGGTAAGACCACTTTTGAAGATGATCCTAGACAACAACTACTAAGAGGGCAACCCATGGGAAATTGACACAATGGTAGTGCAAGCTGGGAACAAAATGCAAATGCTGGAATGTTCCAGCCATCATATCTGCCTGAGATTTAGATCTGGTTGGTAACGGGATATTTCAGAAAAGATGTCTGGAAAAGAAAGTTTGCAACACAAATCGACAAGATGATGCTGCGAGATTCTCAGGAGATGAACTATCACAACAAGCTCCAAAACATGAGCTGGCTCTGCTAAACACATGTGATGACATTGTCCAAGACAAGCATGACCACATAGTAGTCTTATAATAAAACACTACCGAGTTCAGGTGGGGAACCATCATCAAGGATATCAAAACCCTTGTATACTTATTGATGAACTTCTTATCCCTGAGCAAATCAAACAGTGGCTTGGTGTGCTAGGGATGCATATGGAATGAAGATAGCTAATCTCAGAATCCAATGTACACTTCGCACATGCATGAATTACTTGGGATGATTCCAAAGGAAGCAAAAAACAATATTTCCCGGATCCACGGCGGAAACTTACACCAAGTGCACATGAATTAGAGAAAGTCACTTCTTTCATACAGACATATACCTCATGAACGGAACTTGAGGTAATGCTTTAAAAGTTTCCAACACTAGCTCGATGTTCGACACGAATCATGGAGGAGATAAAATGCTGGTGATGGGCTCAACAACAAGCCATCGAGATTTCCATATAGATGGAATTCCATAATTATGTGAACAAGGTGATAACATTGGTCAGACCAAAAGATATAATGGTGTATGCTCGAGGGGTCAACCACGAGAAAGACAACACTACGAACATCATTGGTTCTGATTTGATTTGACGATAGCCCACACTCAAATCAACGATTGGGTAAGACAATAGCTCCAACAATTGATCGCAGGGAATAATTGATGAAGGTATCATCTTTCTTAAACACACACACACAAGATATCACTTAAAATGAACTAAGTCAGACAATCTTTTGTCTTCCAACTCTCCAAGTTGTTGTTTAACTTAAACAATTAGCTCAGGGGTACCCAACACAGATTCATGGAGAAGAGGTGGTTACAAGAAACCAACTTGATCACAGGCTCAACATAACAGTCAGGGGAGAACCTAGTGATACTTCCAGGAAGATATCCAGAAAATCACGAACCACCGGTATGTTTCTAAGCTCGAGAACAATCTTGCTTTTCAGGACAAGGCGATTGTAACATCCCAATTTTCAATTTGGATGTTATATATAGATCATCATATGCATATCATAGTTGTTCTTGCATTTTGGTTGAGATCTTAGAAATCTTAAGCAATTCAAGGACCCACGGAGAGAGTTGGAGGTTTCACAAAATTCCTATTTGAATTTATTTCAAATTTGAAGAAAGGATCAATTTGGTTTTATTATCTTTCTCTCCAATTATTTCCAATATTAAAAATAAACGAGAGAAGATAATATGACTTCTTCAAATTCACAAAAATATTGGAGAAATAATTTTAAAATCAAATTATGATTTTTCTAATATTTTATTTGCTATTTTATTTGAATTAGAAAAATATGGATTTTTCAAAATTGCATTTTTAGGCCAGAAAAATGTTCACTTTGTTCTAAATATTTCATTTACACGGCAAAAATTGTTTTTGGCATTTTTAGAATTTTCATTATTTTTTAAGATTTTTTTCTTTTTGGGTGAAATTATTTAAAAAAAAACTTTCCCTGACCGACTGGACTGGAGCCCAGCCAGCCCACACCACGCGCCGCCGCCTCTCCCCACCGCCGTGCCATGCACGAACACTGAGGAGAGTCCGAGCCACACTCTCCTCGGGCCGGCCCCTTCCCCAAGCAACGCCGCCGCCTCCGCCCCCTTATAAGCCGCCGCCACCCCACCCCGAAGCTCCGTCCCGCCCCGCCACCGCACCCGCCACCAGTGCCGCCGCCGTCGCCGCCTAGTG
>NC_041385.1:534525123-534541508 GCF_002162155.2 Triticum dicoccoides | reverse complement strand
CGCCTCGCCGCACTCGCCGGAGCCGCCGCCGTCGATCACCGTTTTTTTACGGTTTAGGTATAAAACTGCCCGTTTTTTTATAAACCCTAGATCTGTTTTTTAATAGATCGGTTCGGTTTTTCGTCGGTTTATTTATTTACCGGACGTTCGTCCGTTCATTCATTTTACTGAACATTGTTCGTCGGCTAGGTTCAGACAGCAAACATTCGTTCGTTAGTCTGTTCTTTTTATTTTATTTTCCAAGGATTTATCTGCGATTATTTTTATCGCAATTCTGCCCCTGATTTTAAACTAGTATAACTTTTTACTCGTTTATCCAAATTAGATGAAACCAGCGCCTAAATCTTCGTCTCAAAGCCCTCTTCCAGTTAATCAACTTCAACATGATTTTGATACTGTAAAATTTGACTTTAGTCCAGATTTGTAAACGATCTTGTTTTGTTCGTATCTTGAGTTTCGTCGCTCCGCTTGAGTTGATTTTTTTGCAAACCGTAGCTAATCACATGTACTTTCTGTGAAGATCAAATTCACATGTTAATAATGCTGTTAGGTTTTGGCTCTTGTTAGTTTAAGCCATTTGCTTGTTTCGTGTTTGATTTGGATCTTTTCTCGGTTTCTCTCGTGTTTCGATTGAGTGATTGCTTATGTATGCTATTGATTGTGTACGCTAGATTACCCGGAGTGTGAAGCTTGTTACTATGAATCCCTAGAGTTTGCAGATCGTCAGAAAGGCAAGTTACACTTTGATCATAATCTTTTATACCCAGTTTTTACTATGCATTAGTTTTGCCCGACAAATATTTGCATTGGTAGGATTGGGAACATGTGGTTTTGGTTGCAGTATTCGAGGTAGGAACCTAATACCTTTTGATCACCCCAAGAATATATGTTATGATATTTATTGCTTAGCCATGCTCGTAGACAGGGATTGGATTGTGATTCACACATGGAAGTTTGAGAGTGATTTAGTTATGGATAACATTAAGGTGGCAACTTTAATACAAATCTGGGTCGATTGCTTGAGGCACCTGGAGTACCCAGTGTTTTCTATTTTGGAAATCCCGGAGTACCCTTGTGATTATCCTATGGAATGCCACCCAGGCTCAAATTGATCATAAGATTATTCATGCTAGAAACTTCTGTGTGCAGCCACAAGCCATTATGGGCTCTGGCATAGTTGAGTAAGTTGCGTGAGCTCTTGAAGAGGTAGACTAGCAGATGTAGAGGGTTGTAGGTGGTATTGTCTACTCGGAGTAGAGAGTTAATGCTTCATATGTCTATGTCTCTCTCATCCGATCATGGATGTGGTCGAGTCTTGTGGGGAAAAGTGCGCCAACCTCTGCAGAGTGTATAAACTAATCATGTTTAGCCGTGTCCCGGGTTATGGACATCTTGAGTATCTAGTACTTGAATCTATTGATGTGATCTCATCACATTACTCTAATTAGTTATGATGTTGGGTTAATGATGATACTTTTAATTGGGATTTGAGTTGGAGGAACCTTCTCAAATAATGGGCAACATGGGAGTAGTTAAATAAATTTATTCCTTTGTTGTAGGGAAAACTAGCTTTCTGCAAAACCATGAAACTTACAGCCTCCACCAGCCAAATATTGCATGTAGATATAGTCTTTGCATTATCATTTCTTTACGGTGTAACTATGCCAGCATATTCCATGTGCTGACCCGTTTTGGGCTGCAACGTCTTATGTTGCAAACTACTCAGACGATGAAAAAGGTACGATAGGTCATTGTTTTGCACTCAACTATGCCGTTGGAGTTGATGGACTCATTTACCTTTGAAGCCTTCCGCTGTTATTTAGTTTAGATGGCCTTCAGCCATGATTTATTTATGTAATAATACTCTTTATGAGGACTCGATGTAATAAGTGTGTGATTGAAACTCTGTTATAATTCCTCGAGTATTGTGCGTGTCAGCATTACCAATCCAGGGATGACACTGATGCACAGAGACTTGACCGTTTGAGGTCTGGTCGCAACAGCGATATAATCAAATAAGCAAAGGATTGATATAGTCCTAACTCATTGATTGAAGAGTGTACCATGGAAAATGGACTAGGTAGCACGATCAATCTTAGGATGATGATTCAATAACCAGCACACCAAGTATGAGGGTATTGTCCATTAACTACCAAGCAACGGGGTTGCTAGGAGTATTGATTTCACACAATTCACTCGTCGGCATACCGGTTACAAAAACACGAGAACCGAGGAATGAACAATGATGGCAAGAAGTATCACTATGTCAAGAATTCATAAGAGGTGGTGCTATTCTCATGACAATCCTGACATAAAGAGGGCAACACTCCAAGGTAGAATAGAACAAAAGCTGAATTGGCATTTTGATCTGTGGAGTATGACTACTTGACCCAATCCTGTATATGGATGAGGTACTGAGTTTGTTTCTTCTAGGCACTCCGGAATAGAATGGCTTGATAGACCACAATAATAATAGGCACCGACGAACGTGAAGGCACAACTATTCCTGACTATCACTTGATAGGCGGAGGTAGGGATACAACTAAAGAGGGACGACTCAAAGGAACATATGATTTTCTGAGTTGTGGATGTATAGATTAGTATGTTGAACAAAGCTCTTCATTCCTTTCGGATAACCTATGCACAAAAGGTAGGACCGGCAGAGTCACAATATATGATGGAGAACTCATTGACAGCACTCTGGTTGTGATCTTTTGGTTCAAAAGAACTTCTCCAATATTGATTCATGCTATTAGAAGAACGATATACCACGGACCTCGAGGACTATCGCAAAGGTTACTAATATCCTAAAGGAACTATCAAAAACTATCAACATGAAGTAAGTAGGGTGAATCTCGGGTTCAAAACCCAGGAATAGAATGCCTACTAACTAAATGGCATCATGGGATGCTTTCGAGAATGATGGCCAGAATCATCACACTGGGAACATAAAACATGGCTAGATTACTAGGTGATTCGCTAATATACCTAGGGTCATAATAATAGCTCCTACATATATGTCGAGGCAATAGAGTACCTCAACGCACTGGTTAGTCTGGTTAATCTGGCCAAAGGAACATCAGAAATGGAAAGAAGGAAGTTGCAAATGCATAAGACTATTTAGAAACCTAGGATAACTCGGACAACATAACGACTGTAAATGCTCAAAAAGATTTGTGACATCCTGTAAAATAGTGGCATAACCACTCAACATCATAATATCAAGGTTCCAAGACCAACTGTCAACACAGGAAGTAGTAGGAACTGAACTGAGGCTTAAAACCATCAATCCTATAAGTCTACGGATTAGTTACATGTGATCCCGATAAAAAGAAGAGAAAGCCTAATTCTTAACCCCGTAGGAAAGATAGTATGACTCGGATCAGAAGGGCATAAGGTATAGGAAGTAAAAAGAGCCTTACGTTCCCATCCACAATCAATTCCCTTATATAACTAAAGAATTTCTAGACTTGACTTCGACCAGTTTAGCTTGGTAATCCTACAGGCAGTCAAGCTCTGATACCAAAGCTGTTAGGACCGCGATCCTATGTCACACTGATCTAGCATGTAGCGCATCATATCTCTTTGCGTCCTCACGCACGGTATTCCCATGGGTGCCACCTTACCTGGCCCTGGACCGTTTGTGTCTTTTGGCCATGTATATGACAGTGCCGCTAGCATCCATATGACAAAGAACTCGGGCTGACATGACTAGTCATAAATCCAAGGTGGCTCTAACTTACAGGGACATGCATACATGACCCAGCAACGAACGTGCCGATCAACAACGTCTGAACCCAAGTCGTAGCAAGCTACATGGACTTAAAGTAACAACGCTTAACATTTCCCTAAAGGGACAGACACATGAACGAAAAAGGACACATGCCGGCCATCCTAAGTGTTCCGGAGTAGTAGCAAGCTACCATGACTTAGTGGAAGCACTAGGAGACATTTCCCGGTAAAAGAGGCTACCAAGAATAAACAACTAGGTTGTCGTATCCCACACATACCAAGCATTTCAACAACATACACACAATATGCTCGATATGCGCAAATACAACATGGCATCACAACAACACTCTACAACTCAAAGTATTTATTCAATAGGCTCCGAGGAGCCAAGTATTACAAACATAGGTCTGATGACCCAGCATACAGAGCATACAAACAACGGAAGCATAACATGTCTGAGCACAGAGAACTACAAATGAAAAGGCAGAGAAGCCTGACAAACTACAGGACCCTCCCAGGGGTACAAGATCGTAGCTGAGGTAACAAGCTAAATGCCGAAGTCCATGCGGAACTACTACTGAGACTGAAATCTCTCTGCAAAAACATAAATTAAACAAGCATGACTACAAATGTACCCAACAAGACTAACATCAGATCTAGCTACATATGCGTGTGTATCAACAAAGGGGGTGGTGGAGTTTGACTGCAGCAAGCCAGCTTTGACTGTGGCTATCCTGAACTACAACTGCAAGTAACTCTTTTGAGGTGGCGCACACGAGTCCACATATTCACCATATCAATACACCACTATGGATCCGCTCCCGTCTCCCTACGAGAAGGCCATCCATAGCACTCATGCTTATCTTGCGCCTTTTAAAGTATCCACTTTCACTAGTCTATGACCTATACAAGCAACCCAGTAGTCCTTTACCGCGGTTGCGGCTATTCGAATAGATCATGTTAACCCTATAGGGGTGTACTTCTTCACACACACTCTCGCCACTTACCGCCATGTACACGTCAAGTATCTCGGCAACCTTCAAGCGGAAGCCTGGCGAGGGTGTAGGCAACAACCTGACTAACCACGCAAGTCTCTAGTTCTGGTTTATCGCCTATTCGGGTTCCATCCGCAAGGAGATCCCCGGGGAGTCGCTCATGGCCCCAAACGATGTGAGCAGGGTTCCCAAGCCCATCAAACGAGCGACGCTTGGTACACCATGCCACTGCACCTAGTCTGTCCGAAGCCCACCTGTACCGGGTGCCACTTGGTAGACTACTAGCACTACCTACAAACACTAGAAACTAGTTGCAACTCCTGGACAGAGATCAGGTTGATTAATAAGTCGAGAGGGGTCGAGTTACTGGAACCCAATATGTGGTAGCAACTGTCCTGGATCACAGACACAGAACTCGGTTCATGAGGATGGTTTCAATGAGACAACCCACCATGTACTCCTACATGGCCTCTCACCGCTAGTTTACCAAATCGTGTTCACACTCCTTAGCTCTCAACAGTAGGACATGTTTCACAACATTCCAGTTCATCCCCGATGAATCAGACCTGACTCGACTCTAAGCAGTAGCAGGCATGATAAACAAGCATGAATGAGTAGGCACATCATGGCTCAAACAACTCCTACTCATGCTAGTGGGTTTCATCTATTTACTGTGGCAATGACAGGTCATGCAGAAGAAAGGGGTTCAACTACCGCATCATGTAATAATTGAATCGTTGTTGTCCTAATGCAGTAAAAGAGAGCAGGAGCGAGAGAGTGGGATTGTAACAGAATGAAAAAGGGGTTTTTTGCTTGCCTGGCACTTCTGAAGATAGCATAGCTCTTCATCGGTGTCATCGAACTCATCGTCGGAACCACGTCTACTTAGAGGGGACAAGCACCGACAAACAAAGAATAAACACAATCAATGCAATGCAGCAATATGATGCATGAATGTGACATGGCAATATGCTGTTGATTGAGCTAATGGAACTAAAAACAAGCTAAATGAAGTTGGTTTGAATACTAGGTTCAAATTCAAACTCCATATGTGATTTCTTAAATGTCATTTAATTAAATTGTCGACATAAGTTGCTCTAACATGCATGCAAATGCCATAATAGATTCTTTGGATTTTTTGATAAATTTTCATATATAAATCATTTCATTTGTAGTTATAGATTATTTTCTATGATTTTCTGAAGTGTTTAAATAAATAAATGATTTTTGATTTATTTTAAATCCTAGAAAAGCTTTACTGTGTCAGCACTAGGTCATCCTGACGTCAGCTGGTCAACAGGGCCGATCTAGGTCAAGCCTGACACTGAGGCCCACATGTGAGTCTAACAGGGCTAAACAAGTTTAAGTTAAACTTAAGCTAAACTAATTAGCAGAGCAGGGCCCATATGTCAGTGGATCTAGGGGTTAATTAGCAATATCATTAGTTGCTAATGATGGGGCCATGTCGACCTCACCGGAGTTCAGTCGGCGGTGACCAAATCCAACGACAGAAACGCCACAGAAATGCGCTATATGGGATGGTTTTGGGCGTGGTTTGCGGCTATGGGTTGCTGGGCTTCGCGCGGATCCAGGGGTGGCAGCAGCTCGAGCTGGGGTGGCCCGAGCTCGCTGGAATGGAGCTCGCGGCGGTGGCCGGAGTTCGGCTATGATGGGAATGGCGCTACAAGGCATGGAGAACCTCTCCGAGGGGCTCATCGGGCTCCTAGTGAAGCAAGCAGAGCGATGAAGCTTGAGGGAGACACTACTTTAGGCTCTAGCCACGACGGTGCCATGGTCGGTGGCGAGCACAACTCGGGTGCATCTATGGCTAGAGCGCGAAATCGATGCAGGGAGGAGAGGGGAATCGACCGGAGGCTCACATGGATCACGTCGAGATGGTCAGCAAGCTCGGGGAAGTGACGATGATGGCGAATCAATGGTGAATATCCTTGGCGGCCGGTGGTGGAGAAGGCGACAATGAGATGATGGAGGCTGTCCAGGCTCGCTTCCTTCGGTGGAGAGGTGCTACAGGGGTTGGTGGGGCTCATGGTCACGATGATGAGGCAGGGGGGTGGCTGTGGCTGCGTGCAGTGTGAGCGGCAGCGGTGCTGGCGCTCGGCCGTGCAAGAGAGAGAGAGAACAGAAGAGGGGGAAAGCACGGAGAAGAGGGAGAGGGAGACCATGGAGATGCGTGGCAATGTGAGGGAGGTCCAGGCAGGCAGGGAGAGAGGAGGATGTGCCCCCTCGGGGCTCCCCCACTGGTACATCTTTGGCCCACCAGGTGTCTTCTGGCAGAGAAAAATTCCCTAAAAAGTTTTGCTGCATTTGGACTCCGTTTGGTCCTGATATTCCGTGAAGTAAAAAAACAAGCAAAAAACAACAACAGGCACAAGGCACTGTGTCAATATGTTGGTCCTAAAAATGATATAACGTTGCTATAAAATGATTGTAAAACATCCAAGAATGATAATATAACAACATGGAATAAGCAAAAATTATAGATACGTTGAAGAGGTATCAGCATCCCCAAGCTTAATTCCTGCTCATCCTTGAGTAGGTAAATGGTAAAAACAGAATTTTTGATGTGGAATGTTGCCTAACATGTTCATCACATTCTTTTCTTCTGTAGCATGGACATTTGTACTTTTATATGGTTCAAAGCAATAGTCTAGTTTTGACATGAAGATTTCAATACTCAAGCATATCAACAAGCAACCATGTGTTTCAAAATATCAATACTAAAGCAAGTTATCCCTAGCCCATCATGCTCAATCATTGATCCATTCATAAAACACAGTCGCATATTAGCTACATCCAATGCTCAAGTACGATCATAGTGCCCTTTAGTTGGTGCTTTATTTGATGGCCTTATGTTTTTGTACATATGTTTCTTAATTATATGTTGGACTAACTAACTTACCTTGATTCAAGTGTCTGTTAGTAGGTGAATTCGTGCTTTAGTAGAATCAATAGTTGGTCAAGTTCGTTGGTCCAGTTTATGGTCGTTGAGTCACAGTGATGTTTCTGTATCGGCATGATTAGTATTTGGTTTTTTGTATCCTTGGACATTTTGGTTTCATAATAATATACTCCATGAAACTGGAAATGCACGCTCAATAAAAAAAGATTCTATGAACAACAATGTCAAAGCTACAAGAACGTCAAGTTCTCTTGACCTGAAACTTGTGAAGAACAATAATTATTAGGTGTCTAGGTCGGGCATTCCAGCATTTTGAGTGGAGTAATTCCAGAATGCACAGCCATCTTCATTGAACAAATGGAAGTAATATAAAGAACACAATCGCTTGTTTATTTCTTAACAATGAATTGATTTGCTAATTGTTCTATTCTTAGAGTACAAGCCAAAGTTATGTGGTGGGTCGGATGGAGAGCTTGGCACGGCGATGTGGCAGGCTTCTCTGCAGCGGCACAAATGGAGAGATCGGTTAACGATGGCAGGACGACCGACAGATCTATGGCAGCTTGGAAGGAGAGCTCGGCGGTCGATGGTGGCTTGACCAGCTGTTCTGTGACGTTTCACAGGGAGAACTTATTGTACTGGTATGCATATGCATAGGTGTTGTACTATCCTGGGGGCTCACTCCCCCAGGATCCCACAAGTTCACGTAGAGCTCAGACGTCGGTGGAGGCGTGGCAGGCTAATCTGCCGCTTCCACAAGATGAGTTATGAGATTAGCGCATCACATTCAAAAGTCACTGCTTCGTCATTAGGGCATTGCATTTAGGCATTCAGTAGATGAGAAGAAAGATTTAGCTAGCACTGGGATCCATCGCCATTGTAGGGCCTTGAATCTTTTCAATCTTTGCCAGGACAGTTATTGCCAGGAACAACGGGTGTATCTCTGTGGTCTTAGTCCAAAAGCTGAAATAGGGAACAAGATGTGCCTTGCTGATTGGAGTGTTGGGTATCTTTTGCACTTGCTCCATTAGCTACAGAAACTATAGCCCAAAAGCATTATATTGTTACTATTTCATATAATCTATTGAAGATTTGTTTTTTTATAACTGAATTGGCAAATGATGAAAAGGTATAACGTTCAAGGATTTTTGCTAGATGATTTGTTGGTCCGGTTTAATTTTAGTAGGCATCTGGGTACTGTTTATGAATTGATAGTGCACCTTGCTTAAATCCTACAAGTTTTATTTTTAATTTTCTGAAACAATCTTCTCGAGGTTTCATACTAACAGGTGGCTCGGCTTGTACCAATGATAAAGCCCTGCATATTGCCCAATCCTAAGTTGTGCTATCTTTTTGTAGTTATAGCTGTGATGGGCCGGGTTGCAATGGATGCATTCAACACGTTTCAAGTGCCTTGTGTGTCGATCTGGAGCCACCGTAAGTAGATCAGAGTACCATCCAGATCTGAGTACCATCCAGATCAGAATTCCGTTTCCACCCAACAACTTAGTAGATGAAGTTTATTGTCTGCAGTACAGTTTATACTCTTAGATAAATTTACTTTCCATTTCAGTAATCTTTTGCCATAGCATACTAACCTCCAGAGGGCACCTCTCATAATATGGATTAAGAAACTTCTTCATGCCTATACTGATTATAACTGCATCTATAATAGTGCTTTAGAGACTGCATACTACTTCGATTGTACTTGTTAGTCATTGTCCATACCATGTCAGCTTTGATATGCATATTATTTCTGCACTAGGACTGAACTCTTTTTTTTCAGTTTGCCTCATATATGTAACCACTTGATATTCAGAATTGCACTGCCATACCTGCAATAAATTAAAAATACCTATTACATGCTTAGTGAAAGTACAATAGATAATGAAAAGAATGATCAACTATTTTTTGTTACAGTTAGGATTTAGTCAAGCTTGATCTCCCTCTGCATAAAGCTTATTCTGATATGGAGTTGGAAGGTTCCAATAAACACATGATGCACTTTTAAAAGGCATAGAGGTTTCTTACTCCTACAGTATATATAAATCAAACTGTTAATTATTAAGTTCCATATGTATTTTGTCTCACTTATCATCGATAGAAGGCACTGGAAATTAGTTCATAAATAAGTGATGGACAGGTCTCATTTATTTTCAAGAGGGCATCATGTTGACAAGAAAGTTGCTTCTCACCCTATTTTGACATTTGAGAATGTAAATGTAGGATTTTTTTAGGGTGCATCTATTCAGCAAATATGTGTATAACAACAGGTTGATTTGAAAGGTAGAAGCAATGTTTGGTCTGTGGTAGATAACTGAGTGTGTTTAACTTATGATTTTTTACAAACAGTTTGTAGAATGCCTCGTGGCATTGGTTCTCTGACCTTGGATCAATTTACTCTGCACTTACATGATATATGTTTCTACCCGATGACATTTTGTCCACATTTGTGTGCGTATGCATATCCTATACTGGAAATTTGTGCTTTCCCATTTTGTATTAGAAGTAGACAAGAAAATGTCCATAGTAATACACTTGTGGTCACAGGACTGCTAGCTTAAAGTTTGTTAGATTATGTAAATGGGTAATTTTGTTGTCTGCTCTTTAGGTTTCCATAGTATGAGCCGGTGCTCTTGCTTTTAAACTGCCATCTAAACTAAACAATGGGGATACATGTACAAACTGGAGCAATAATATCATATTACTTCTCATGTAATGGATCAATTGTGTGTCTTGGTCTTTCCTGTTTTCTTTGGTTTTCCAACCTAGAATTTTTTAACATGCGCATATATAGCTACTTAATCAACTGAGTTCCTTTATGATGTGTGGCAAACCACATTTACTGATATGACTTACTTTCTCATTCTAGATAATGGCAGGTGTAGCAAGGAAAGGCATATATATTTTACGACAAGCATCCTAGCTTTCTCATCTTATTAGTTACTCACTTTCGAAACATATGTATTGGTAGTTTTTATCTCTATGCTTTTGCCTTCTACATAATGGATTGCAATGTTTTTGTCTTGATCCAATCCTTCCTGCGCCCATGGGGTGTCCTGTAGGGACTACTTTCGTTGTTCCAGAGGCCGTACACATATATAAATACACAACTACTCCCTCGACCGAAGCCCCATCCCAATTGTGTCGTTTCATGGTGCTCGGCATTGGTGTCTTGCCGTTCTGTCGACTTCATCGGAATTACATCCGCCAGTGTAGACAAGGCACATCGTTCAAACTGCTTGAGCAATACTGATTTGGAGTTGTTTTGGTCAAGCAGTGTAACTGAACCATGCTACTGCATAGTAGCCAAAAGGATAGTCAGTTTGTTTCCCTGACCCCTGTGATGTGAAGCGGCTAAACTGAACCATGCTATTACACAATAGCCCAAAGTTTTCTGGTAGTAGATATGAGAATCATCATATAATTTTGTTTCTAGAATATGTAATAGGTAACCAGCAATGTCGTTTTCAGTTTACAAGAATACTGACGTTGTTTAAATGCATATATAGTTACTGGAATTAGTTTGAATGCATATATAGTACCTTTACTTTTCATCTTTCTTTCTGAAATTTCTTTTCAAATTCGTGAAGATTTTTTTGTTCATCAAATTCAAGAAATGTTCATTGATGTAAAAAAATGTTCACTGAATTCAATTTTTTTGTTGGATTTAATAAACGTTTATCAAAATTCAAATTTTGTTTATTAAATTCAAATTTTTTTCTTCGTTTAAAAAAATGTTCATCAAATGTAAAATTTGTTCGTCATTTTTTCCAAAAAAAGTTTTAAAACACAAATTTTGATCATCAAGTTCAAAAAATATTCACCGAAGTTAAAATTTGTTCTTCAAGTTCTTTGTCATGAAGAAGTTCTTTATTCGGCTTGATTCGGCTTGGACTCCATGAAGTCCTGAAGAAGTTCTTTGTCATTACGCACCATTTCTTATATCCACTTTAAATAAATGTCGCTATTAATTCGGAAACTTGATGAACATTTATTTTTCGTTCTTTGTCGTTCGCAAAATTATTTTTATTAAAGCATTTATTTTTATTAAACAAGATCATGTTTTTTGGAAAGAAAAAAGAAAAAAGATTCAGAAACTATTCCATGAACTATTCTTCAATCAGGGGAAGAATACGAAGGTGGCTTAACGACAAAAATTCAACGAAGAAACAATAACCAATGTAGCATTAATAACAATGTTTATTAAAAGTGGATATAAGAAATGGTGCTGTCGGGGAAATCGATCACCTATGGGGTCACAAGGATCCCTTCTACGTTCGGCAGGGGATTAGTTGCACGAAGAGCAGGTCGAGCCGTTAGGACACAGAGGATTTTTATCCAGGTTCGAGTCGCGAAGATGCGTAATACCCTAGTCCTGCTTTATCTGGTTATATGTGTGTTCTTTAGCTTTTGAGCTAGCTATGATGCATGCTTTGTCCAAAAGTCCAAATCCTCTCTCTGTGCGCCTCGGGCCTCCTTTTATACACAAAGGGTTTGCCAGAGTGGCACACAGGAGGTGGCAAGCTACAGCGATACGAGCTTATCACTCGATCAACGTAGGACAAGCGCATTTAATGCGATGCCTATATGTCCTCTTGCTTTATTGGGGACACCAACAGAGGCCATCCCGTCCTTCGCCACTTCCCCTCACCTTGCCACGCGTCCGGGCCGACAAGGTATGCAGCGCCACGCTGGCCAACCAGCTATTGTGTTGGCAAAGTGGTAAGCTTCCACGAAGATCTGCATGCCGCCACGCATGTGTCTGCTTCGTTGGCATGCTTATCACCATGTTGGAGTGGTGGTGAGGTGGCGGAACCCTGCCGAGCGCTGGCCTGGCCGCAGCCCAGCAATCATCCCCAGCAAGGCTTGCCGGGGGCCTTGGAGTCGTCCCCGGCAAGGGTCTTGCCGGGGGTCTTCATCATTTGATCCCACATGGACTCGTGGGTTGTCGATCTTCATGAGGAGCCGCATGCTACCAGGCATGTGCTCTTCAAATCTTGATCTTGAACATTGTCGATGGTGTCAGAGCCCTCAACACCAAGGTTGGTGGCCTTGCTGGTCTCTTCGCAAGCTGCCCTGGCAAGGGGCTTGCCGGGGGTCGCGCAGGTCACCTCGGCAAGGCTTGTTGCCGGGCGTGGCCCTGCTTGCCTCTTGCTATTAGCTACTCTGGGTAGCTGTCTTGATATTCTTTGTGCCTGTCTTGCCTCCTGCTATCTTCCTCTACCTCGCCATGCCCTGTAGTAGGGGTGTCTGCGACCGTCCGTGCACCAGTAAGGGGTACAGAAGCACCAATACTTTTGTACACCAACAGGAGCCCCCGGGCCCGGGCCACACATAAGTGCAATGCATAGTTGGGCCAGGCCCAAAGCAGTGCGCGGGCGGGCGTGGCTGAGGCAAACCGCCATGATCTTTCTAACAGTTGTTCTTCCCCACATCCCGCATTGAGTGCGTGACGTGGGGGTCACACGTGGGGTGATCGCAGCATGCTTGCGTCACCCCATGGTGAATAGTAAAGAGGCGGCTCGTTTCCACCTCAGAAGAGTGGGGGAAATTGTGGGGTTGCTGCTCATCCTTCCTCAATCTTGGAGCCGCCATTCCATGTTTCCTCTCACGCCCGCTTTTTCCGCTATGTACGTTGCATGCATGGCGCGGGGTAGGTGATTGATGCATGGGGTGTGGGAAAGCGCGCTATGGCCGATACCCATGCGCCTTTGATTAGTGCGGGGAGGGCGGTCGATGGCCTTGCTCATTATCAATGGCTTTAAAGAAAGGGTTTTTTAGAGGTGCAAAGCCATCCTTCTGTCTCCTTGGTTTGGCTACAAAAAGGGGTCCAGGAGGAGAAGGGGAGGCATCTTCTCGCGTCTTCTCCTTTCCCCATACTCCATCCATCACCATGCTGAGAGGGCGCGGCCGTGGTCCTCACTCCGCGTAGGTGACCAGATCTTCTTCCCGCTAGAAAGCCGCGGTGCTTAAGGAAGAGCCAGATGCTCAAGGCGAAGGCGTCGGACGGGGGCGCGGTCGTCGAGGTGGTCGAGGCAGAGGTGGGCGTGGAAGAGGGGCATCCGCGGCGCCACCTTCTCCGCCTCCGTCGCCTCCTGCTTTGTTGAGTGGCCATGTCGAAGACACGGCGCTGGAGTTTATCTTGCAGCTGCGCGAGCCGCCGCGTAGCCGCCTCCGCCTCCATGAGGCGTTTGCAAGGGTGATGGAGATTGACAAGCCGCCGAAGCTGAGGCTTCACATGAAAGGGTGTTGCAATGGCGGCATGTGGGCGAACACAAGGTTCCCCGTCCCTCATGTAATGGTCCTTCGCCGGGGTTGGAAAACCTTCATGCGCGCCCACTGCTTGATGAAGGGGCACGTTCTCCACTTCAAACTAGTGGAGAGTGACCTTCTCTTTCTCAAGGTCTTTGGGCACTCGGGACATAGGTTAGGATGCTGTGCAGAGAGCTCGACTGACGACGAGAGCTCCTCCTCGAGCGACGGCGGCAAGGAGGACAACGACAGCAACGACGGAGGTAGCGGGAGGGAGGATGACGGGTCCGATTAGGTGCTGGACACACCGTCCCTGGGCAATGTCGGTAGCACAATCATCTGCACCTGGCCTTCTCCCCGGCAGAGCAACTTGCCGGGGAGTAGTTCTTGGCGGTGGCTTACCAAGCCAGCTTCTTGAACTTCTTGGGGTTGCCGCTTTTGGTGGCTGGCGCTGGAGGGCCGAAGAAGATGAAGAAGGCGGGTGGCGAGCCGTCAACTCGGAGTACGATGGCATCGATGCCTTTGTCTCGTATTGGCAAACGGCTGCCTCATCTTCCAGCTTATTCCCTGGCATCGTCATCACCAGCCCTCTTCTGGACGGCCGCCGGGAGGCTCTCTTGGTGCCTTCTGCTGCTCGTACTCGCCTAGGCGCTCTTTTTACCCTCCTTCTGTCCTGGTCTGCTTCCTGAGGAGAGGGACAAGAAAGGGATTACGGGCACATCATCTTCTTTTTAATCTTAAGCCCGCGGGCACTTGTCAAACATAGACTTTGCAATTCCTTGCTCATTATTCACATCTCGTATGAATTGTACATGTAAACAACGTATTAATGAAGAAAAGGGTGCTTGTCGGGTTATTTTGTGCACGAGCGAGGCTCACAACAAGGGGCGAGTCCTTGTTATCTTAAGATAAACATCATCACCCAGCAACAGACCTTGCCATCCTCCCGCTCCATAGCTCATCTACACTTATTCCCTTGGTAGGAGTAGGAGCGGAGTAGGATTAGGCCCTTCGTTTATTTCCTTCCCATCGCACTACAACCAAGTTCCGGCTCAAAGAAGGGCTCCTGGGCGCGGAAAGAGGGGGCACGGTGGTATAGTAATGAATGAAGTTTTGTACGTCCAAGTTTCATACAGAAGTACATAGCATGGGACAAAAGGACTTATCTGAGTCTGTAGCCCCCGGCAACTTTGGCTCTCTATGGTTGGATGCTTGAAGTTGCAGTCCCCGGCTACCTCGGCTTGCCAGGGTCGGGACGCTGATCTATCTCCTCTCCTCCAAAGGGTTGGAAGAAATGCCTGGGCATCCTGCAAACCAAAAAGGACCGGAAGGGATAGAAAGACGCGCACTTAACCTCTGTGCTAGGGGTTAGTCACTGTTAAGCACTATCGACCCTAACACAGAGGGAGAAAAAAAACTTGACCTAGCATGCATGCTATAACTTAGGGCGCCAATGCTTCATTTATTTATCTGTTGCTCAGGGTCTATGCCTGGCTTGTACAAAGGGTAACATGCCTTGCCAGCAAGGCTTGTACAAAAGGTGGTCTGCCGAGGGGCCCGGCAACCGAGCCATATGGATAAAACTGACGAAGGTGTTTGCTGTTCCAGGAGTTGCTCACCGAAACACCATCTTCGGTCCCCAGGTAGACAACGCTGAGCCTTGTGACTCGTATTACCCGATAAGGGCCTTCCCACTTTGGCGTCAACTTGCTAGAATTCTTGGTCGACTGAACATGCCGAAGAACAAGGTCGCCTTCCTCAAAGCTTTGGGCATGAACCTTGTGGCTATGGAAGCGGCGCAAAGTTTGCTAGTAGCACGCATCTGTTGGGGAACGTAGTAATTTCAAATTTCCTACGCACACGCAAGATCATGGTGATGGCATAGCAACGAGAGGGGAGAGTATTGTCCACGTACCCTCGTAGACCGTAAGCGGAAGCGTTATGACAACGCGGTTGATGTAGTCGCACGTCTTCACGATCTGACCGATCCAAGCACCGAATGTACGGCACCTCCGAGTTCAGCACACGTTCAGCTCGATAACGATCCCCGGGCTCCGATCCAGCAAAGCTTCAGGGATGAGTTCCGTCAGCACGACGGGGTGGTGACGATGATGATGTTCTACCGGCGCAGGGCTTCGCCTAAACTCCGCGACGATATGACCAAGGTGGAATATGGCGGAGGGGGGCACCGCACACGGCTAAGGAACGATCCGTAGATCAACTTGTGTGTCCTTGGGTGCCCTCCCCGCTCCCGTATATAAAGGATCAAGGGGGGGAGGCCGGCCGGCCCTAGAGGGCGCGCCAGGAGGAGGAGTCCTCCTCCTAGTAGGAGTAGGACTCCCCCTTTCCTACTCCTACTAGGAGGGGGAAAGGAAGGGGAAGAGGGAGAAGGAAAGAGGGGGGCGCCGCCCCCCCTTCCTAGTCCAATTCGGACCAGAGGGGGGAGGGGGCGCGCGGCCCATGCTGGCTGCCCCTCTCTCTCT